>NW_008825615.1:19350735-19358996 GCF_000699105.1 Pygoscelis adeliae
CGTTCACTGTATAAAAAATATGTACCAGGTAACTGGAGATGACTTGGAATGTGTTAATGGGAGCGGGAGGATGGCTGACCGTCTGGTACCTGCAGTGGACGAGATTGGGCTCACACTTACCTCTGAGCAGCAGCAGGATTTGCACTGTTTTTCTGCTACAAGTGCCTCAACACATGCTGTGAGTCAGGAGCCCATGCAGTCCCATGAGCAGGCTGTTTCAAAAGTGTTTGGTAGTTCTCTGTGATGCCTCCCACCTGATCTTACTCGGCTATGCTTGTGACTCATTTAGCCTGCTAATCCAAGGAGAGGCAGGCTTTATCTCATGCATGTTCCTGTTACTCTGGTGCTTTGTATAGTTATCTTATGATGGATTCGAGTATATTATGAGATGTTGCTGATTGGATCAGACCAGCTCATTTTCTCACCCTCCTTTGTATCTCCAATTTTGCAAAGACACAGGTGTTTCTGTTTCCATTATCCCACCTATTCTACATCTTGAGTTGAAATAAGCCAGTCAGCTTTGAACTGACTTCCCTCACGCAACACAGGAAGTATGCAATTTGGCATAGAGGGTTTGGCCCCCATTTACATCTTTATTTATCATCTCTGTATCATCTCTGCTCTGTTAACATGTTCATATAAAGAACACTGAACATATATATCACATGATATTGGCACAAATTTTCCTGTACTTCACTCTAGAATTGCAGTGCTCTCTGGTTTTATATTAGCTAGTCTCTGTCTGTTTTGATATCTGGAGCTACAATGAGGAAACCTTGGAAACAGAAAGATTCAGACAGAGTATGAGGCCCTCCATCAATACTGGATATGTTTTCTGTTGGCTCTTTTCTGTCTGTGAAATTCACTAGTATTTCTGAATGGTATTGGCACTTCGTTTTCCAGCATGAGTCTATATAAACCTCTAAGAAAAGAAAAGCTCCATCCTGTTTTGAAAAGGAACTGTGTCAAAATAGTGTGGTTTTACTTACACATATGTATTTGGAGTGTGCAAACAGAAACTGGATTATTCTTCTTCAGTTGCTCTCTTAGGACTGTTCAGTTAAGTCCTACACACTTATACCTGTCCGTGCCTCTTAAAAGCATAACAGTTGGACTGATTTCAAGCTATTCATTTGTTCATGCAGCTATATTATGGAATAAGTGATCAGAATAATAAGAACACTTCAGTGAACAAGGAACAACCTTTATGTCCTCAGACTTGATCACTTCCACCTCCATAGAACTCAGATCAAATCAAGGCACTTTAATGTAATGTTTTTAATTTTAGCTAAGACTAATTTCTTTCAACAAAGCATAGCACAGACATTTCGGATCTAGAATACCATCCTTTCAGAATAGTGCTGTGGCAAATTATATAGCCTTCTTTGAGGACTTTAGAAAAACAAATTTGGGTAACTTTAGGTTACTTTTGAAAATAGTGTTTAGCTAAAAAGTGAAGGTTAGATCTTGAGTCCCCTCTGAATCAGTGTGCCCCTATGCCACAAGGTCATATTGAGAAGGTCTGTCAGAATGGTGTAACTTCGTTTTTTGTGACAGCCTGGGATATCAGTTCACGACAGAAATGAAAATTCCCAAATGGTTGAAGATACTCGTACTGGTAAAAGCATATTATTTTAAAAGAGATATTTAAGTCTAACTTTAAAACATCTTTTCTTTCTGACTTCTTTGTAGGTACTTACAGGACAGTTGTCAGAGAAAGAGCAACTACAGCTTAAGCAGTTTAAGATGTTTGCTTCAGAACTAAGTACTAGCTTTCTATCTCAAAACATCAGAGGTAAAATTTTAACTACCATATTAATAGCTAAATACTTTACCAGGTGGATTGCAACTAAATATATTCAGAATATGCTCCCACTGTTCTTACATTGAAACAACCCATTATGAAAGAGACACTGCTCCCTAAGCATCTGGGAACAACTCTTTTCCTCTCGTTAATTAGAACTAAGGTTTTAGCAGATGCCCACATGTTCCTGGCAGGCACCTCACAATCTATAGTTTAAAGCATTTTGCACTATTAATTCATTGCCTTTTTCATGCTTATAACGTGAAATACAAGCTTTAAAGACCACGAGGAAATGATAGTTAAACAAAGAGTACAATTATTAGTCTCCGTTGTATCGGCTATTTGCGAGAACGCAATTTCACCCCAACGGGGCTAGATGAAATCATAACCACTTGTCTTCACCTTTAGCCTTGATGATCTTGTGATATTTATGTTCTCTTGTAACATAAACTTCTCTTAGCTGATCATGAACAACCAATAGAGAAAATATGTTTTGGATTTGCATGACAGATATTGAAGTAATATAGCAGAAGGTTTTGTGGAAGACAAAAAAGAAATATTATGTTATTTATGATTTCTCTCATGGCTGGCCAACTTTCCTCTCATTGGAACATCTATTAGCATGTTTTTTCCTAAGGACACTTCTCTCCAATGTGTCCTCTCTTAATGTCTGTTTTCTGTGCTTCAAAATATTGAGTTTACACTAAATCTTTTTCATTTTAAGTCACATAAATTCATTCTTCAAAGAACAAAAAAAAGTGGTAACAGGCATGCTATCTTTCCTGGAAAAAACTTTACTTTAAAACCTGATTTGTACTTTTGATGAAAGCAGATACTTTGTGGACTCCTAGTGCACCTCTATACAATGGATGAGTAACATACAGCACAAAAAAAAGTGGTAACAGGCATGCTATCTTTCCTGGAAAAAACTTTACTCTAAAACCTGATTTGTACTTTTGATGAAAGCAGATACTTTGTGGACTCCTAGTGCACCTCTATACAATGCATGAGTAACGTACAATGGCCTAGAAAGCAAAGAAAATATTTGCTTTTGTTGACAGTGAGATAACAAGACTTTTCTTTTAGTTTGTGCGCTTCCAGGTTCACTTTCCAGCTTAGAATGGCTTAGCCCATACTGGATAAGATCACTCCTGAATTCCCAGATCCACCGGGGTCCACTGTACCATCCTGGCAGCACAAAAGCTTTAAAATAAGGGTGAATATAGCTAAACCAGATTATTTTATATTGTTTAAAAATGGAATTAAGAAGCTGAACCTTGATCTCCAGTGACAGCTCCTATACTCTTCACACATGGAGAGCATAACAAGCCGCACATCTGAATGTTTTGAAACATGTCAAACCCTTCTCAAGAGTAATACCTGGTAAGAGTGCAACATGCCCAAAGCAGGCACTATCAGCCACAACCAATTATTTGGTAAATATTTTATTATTCAAGCTGGATTTTGTTTGTGTGCTTCCCCTCTGCTAGTGTACCCAGTCAAACTAACCACTTTTTTATTCAACTTCACCTCTCCTAAATGGTCTCCCATATCTGTTTCCTATTATCCAATTATTAATTTGTTTAAGATATAGCTTTCTGTCTCACAGAGAATACTCACATTTTTTGAATTAATCAATTTGAATCCTATCTTCAAAGTCTAAGAATACTATTTCGCTCCTGTTTGAAATAAATGAGCAATGCATCATATATATTTTACAGTACTTAGAAATGTATATTTGCTGCTCCACAAAAGACTGGTAAAAGTCAAGGCCCACGAAGAGAGATTCCCAGCACAATTTCTGCTACCACACAACAGATAGTGCTAGCCAACACATAGAGTGGTTGGAGAGCACAGAAAGGAGCGCTGCAGAAGTAACCACTCAAGTTAGGAGCACACATTGGAAAGATTTGTTGGTTTTCCTTTGTTTGGTTATTATTTCTAATTTCAATTCATGTATACATTTATGAAGTCTTTGTACAGATATTACGAAACACAGTTAAGGATGAAAGAGTTCTAGATGTGATCTTGAGACTGGTTCCTTGCAGAAGCTAAATGCACTTGCTGTACAAAAGGGTTAAGCATAGGGCTAGCATAAAATACTGAAGAAACTACCAAAAGCTGCACTATTACTGGACTGCCAACCTACTATACTGACAATTACAGGCAACATAAAAATAATTCTATAGCATCTTATAATGCTAACATGTTTACAGCGTTTTGCACAGTATAAATATAATGCCACAAAGTGACAAAACTTGCAATAGCCAGAAATGTTAAAATGGTAAGTATTACCAAATGGCGAAGAACACTGGAGAGAACTCTTCATGTCTGAATTACTGTAGAAAGTACAGCCAGGGAACGGCTTAAATTACGTAAGTAATAGGCTGGGCAAGAAACTGGAAACCTCGTAATTGTGTGTGTGCACGTGGATAATGTCTGTAGACTCACTCCCCGAATGTGGTGAGTCCTTTCACACTTCTGTTGACTTCCGTATGAAGAGGAGGCTCTCAGCACCCAGAGGAACTGCACTGCCATTGCCATGAATGAGCTCATGCATAGCAATGAACAACGAGCATTAGGACCTGCCTTAAGTGGTTCAATTGGATTTAATGGGACAACTCATATGCACCTGAGAGTTCGGGTCTGATTCAGTAAAGGATTCCGAAGAGAAATTATCCTGCTAGAAGTAAGAAACCTGTCACGGAAGAGGTTTACATAAACCAATATACGAGGCCTACAAAAAACCAGCAGTTGGCTATAAAGCACTAGGACCACTGGTCCTTACACTGAAACAGGAATGTAAGGCTATGCCTCAAATAAAGCAGTGCCTACTCCTTTTTTTTTTTAACTGACAAAATAAAATATAGTAGTAAGGATTTAAAAATCACTTATATTGATTAAACAATTGTAGCAATTCTGAGCTATTATTATTCATTTAGTTCATAAATTTCAGTAGAATTCTGCTGAGTCACACAAATGGAAAACCTGGCCAACAGGGTGGATATATGACTCGACTACTATACTGAGACAAAACAGCCTGTTATGTTTCTGCAACACAGCTTAGCTTATTGATTTGAATACATGGGTTGTGCAATTCAGATATTCAGACAGGAGAAACAAAGACAGCAGTATTAGTTGGGATAGCGCACAGGGGTGAGGGGCAGTAGGCAGCTGGCCTGAAAGACCAACAGCAGAGACATCCCTCAAACTATCCCTAAACAGAGCACTAATGCCACCTGGACCTGTTTGAAAAAACATTTCTAGTCATTTTATACCTATCCTAACTTTATTATTATGCTCATTTTTAAAAGGGATATATATCCCAAGGGCAGCCTGGAAGAACAACAACATGAAGGCCCCCCACCATGAAGGGCCCCAACCAGAGCAGAGGAAATAAGTAAGAAGGAAGGAGTGGCAGAAAGAAACGACGAGGCCCAGAGCCCACCCTCCTGCACGCCCGAAAGGCCTGAGTGTGCCCTGCGGCGGTAGCAAGGGGACTGGAGGCCAGGGCCACCAGGAGGGATGTCCAGGCTGGAGCTGGGCCTGAGGAGGGGGCAGGAAAGGTGTCTTCCCCAAGTGTTTGTTTAATTGGCTTCTTCATATCTCAATGTCCAAGTCAGTAATTATGTTAATTGAAAAGAAATTAGGTGAAATTCCACGAGTCAAGAATGCTTTTCTGGGATGCACCATCATTTTAAAGGACTACTGTTTTATCCGTTAGGATATTGTGTATCTTCTGAACCTCTGCTATCCTTTAAAACATTTTTATACAGTCTAAGTGATTCACAGTATCTCCTAACAGAATATATTATGCAACATCAATATAAAAATATACACATTAATGGATTAGCATCTGTCGTGGTTTAATCCCAGTCGGCGACTAAGCACCACACAGCTTCTCACTCACCAGGACAGCATCACTCTTGGATACATATAGTCATCATACATGGCAAACTTCATACACTATTTATGCATATATACAACTAACACACTTGCTATATTGTATGATCACACGAGGGAAATCTTCATCGTCACTCTGACAACGTACATGTGTAGTGTTTGATATGCAAACCTGCTTCTTTCCCTTTGATCAACCTGATCAATTTGTCTGTTCTCATTCCTTTAAAAGGAGTGACAGTATGGTGGCGTCCCCTAGGCAGTGGCAGAAGCTGCACATTTCTTTGGGAAATGCAGCAGCCTCAGTTACTGCGGGGCAGAGACAGGAACAGGCAAAGAAAGAGACAGTGGGTGCACCTGGGTCCTGCAGCTCAAAGAAAGCCTGAATGATTGCTAAGAGCAGCAAAGGGCTACGAGCAGACCAAGAGGAGATACTGCCAAGGACCAATAAGCACTGTCAGAGTTTGCAGGAACCCAGCAGCGAGGAGATGACTGAAAGCAAAGATCATCCTGCAAGCTCACAGGGAGAAGGAGGTCACTGTTTTATAAACCTTGTTTGTATTTCCATTCTGTTTCATCTGGCCACTTGGAGTTTTCTATAGCTTTTATTAATTATTCCAGTTCATAGCCTAAGAGAACCGGGTTTTTTGAACCTCAAAGCCATTTGGATCCTCTTTGGAAAGCTCTTTATAAAGGAAAAGGTTCAGGCAGCACTACCTTAAAGCTCTGGCAGTTTTGGGCTCTCTCACAGCTCTCAGTTCTCAATGAAAGCTTAATAGAATGTACACTTTACCATGAGAAACATAATGTCTTTTACAAACTATAGAACCATTGACAAGTACAACATAAAGGGCTCGCTTGAGTATGTCCTGTATCTCCTACAGATTTGATTTACTCAGCCATGTGATTCTCCATTCATGTCGCTACTCTCAAAAAGGAAAGAGATGCGGTAGTATCTGTGATACAAAAAGTCCAGGCAAAGAAAGCATAGCAAGTGTCAGCAGTAAACCAACTGTGAAGCACTGAAGCTGGAGTCCAAGCTGGGATAACTAATAACACACTACCTTAAAATACCTGTAATTGTGCCAGCAATCTGTGCAGTTGCACAGCTAGAACTGTACTTTAGTGCCTTAGATGCAGCTTTCTGGTATGAATTGTCATTTACTGTATTTGGTCTTTACATACGCACTTTTCATTTGGAGGTAAGTCAACCTGAAACCATTTGAAGTGTACCCAATAAAGGCTGTCATAGCTAGCATTAATTTCCAAACCTAACCTTAAAAAAAAATCAATTGTCTAAAGAATATTACTATGATCAAAGAGTTCAGGTTCCTCATCAGCTCTAGATATTATGGATTATCGCAATAAATCTTAGAGAATCTAATTACTGTGACGCTGACTTGACATCCCTTCTTACTATCTGCCAGTGTAAAACATCCTGCAAATACAAAGCAGTATCTGAGAAGAATGCTGCACATATGCAATTCCATAATGTTGGAAGCTCTCAGTTTAACACTATCATAATAGCAGGGATAACAGCAAGTAGAGAGGAAAAATATCCTTTCAGAGACAAATTCTCTTGATCTCAGTCATGAAAATTCCCTGTCAGACTAATGCTGTAGAAAACAGAAAATTCGGTCCAACGTTTTAAAGATCACTTATTTTAAAAAAGGGAAATAAAGCAATTTTCTAGTACTGGGGTTTGAGATTTTCGAAGCAGATATAGCTATACTTCTTTTGTAAAGGAAGACGTGCAGGTAAGTCCCCTGCTCAAAAAAAATTCAAATCATTTGACTGAGGAAAGATTCTCTATGAAAACTAAATAGGATATTTGGATTAATTAATATTAAACCCCATTCAAACTGTATGATACTATGAATTGGTAACTGACATATTAGTAGAACAAATAAAATATCAGGCTGGATTAATCAGTTTTCTGACTTTATTGATAAGAAACTTCTCATTTAAGATCAAAGCTTTGAAGAGTTTGTTTGCAAAAATATTCAGGGTTTATTCTTCTCCAGTGGCTGTGCAATTTGGGAATGAAATTGATAAAAACTGACTCAAAGCCTTTTACAGATTTCTGGAATTCTCTCACGAAAACTGAACAGGTATTGAAAGGTTTTACACTGTGGAATAAACGTGAATTATGTCCTTGTACGCCATAAGAAGAACGGGTGGGGAAGATGACCGGCCTGGTTGAATGGGGAGCTCTTCCTGGGACTCAGGAAAAAAAGGAGTTTACCGCTTGTGGAAGAAGGGGCAGGCAACTCAAGAAGAGTACAGGGATCTTGTTAGGTCGTGCAGAGAGGAAATGAGAAAGGCAAAAGCCCAGCTAGAACGCAATCTGGCCGCTGTTGTTAAAGACAACAAAAATTTTTTACAACTATATTAATGACAAGAAGAGAGCCACGGAGAATCTCCATCCTTTATTGGATGCGGGGGGGAACATTGTCACCGAGGATGAGGAAAAGGCTGAGGTACTTAATGCCTTCTTTGCCTCAGTCTTTAGCAGGCAGACTAGTTATCCTCAGGGTACTCGGCCCCCTGAGCTGGA
>NW_008825615.1:19360678-19373720 GCF_000699105.1 Pygoscelis adeliae
GTAGATGAGGCGCTTAGGGACATGGTTTAGTGGGCATGGTCGTGCTGGGTTGACGGTTGTACTCAATGATCTTAGAGGTCTCTTCCAACCTTAATGATTCTATGATTCTATTCTATGATTCTATGAATTTACTCTGCCTTTAAATGTACAGAGTCATTTAGAGTAAGGTATAAAGTGTCATTCAATTTTAGTCACCTACAAGACAGATTTCTTCACAGCTCCTGGTGCTATTAGTATTGTTTTACCTTTCAACAGCAGGAGCAGTGGTGGTAGCTATTGAGATCCCCACCCACATGGCAAAAACCAGTTCATTTCCATGAAAGGCCAGTATTCTGTACTGTTATAGGACTGTAAAGAGGTAGAAAGCCTTCTGTGACTAATTTTTCTACTCCTGTAATACTTTTTCTTAAAGAATAAATATTGCTTCAATAGATGACAGCAAAGATGGCAAATTTTTTATTTATTGTTTGTGGTTCTGTTGGCTGTGAATGTGATCTGAATTGGTAGATTTGCAAAATGGATGACAAGCTGTTTTCCTGAGTTGACAGTGGTTGTATAAAACAATTGATCTATTAAAGCATAAAGTTAAATTAATGGAAGATATGTGGATATTCCTTCCCGCTTTTCTATAATAATCTGTCTAGATTTCCTCATACCAGTCTGCCCACACTACATTAACAACAACAAAGGTTTTGCCCCTACATCACATCTTTCAATTCCCAAATCATGAAACACATCAGATTTTATTAGATAGGGAAACAGTAAGGTGAAATGCCCTCTTCTCCCCAAATTTATAAGCTTTCAATACAATAGACAGCATAAGGCTTTAAGATGTTGCCTGTTTGTCCAAAACCTTATAAATAGAGAGTATATTCTGCTTGTTCGTTACAAAGTCTCTAAGCATCAGTAGCAATGATGTGCATCACGTATAAAAAATCTTGGATGTATGGTTCTTCGGAAGATACAGATGCACTTCCTTAGCAAAATTCTGAATGGAAAACTTGAGGTATTTCTGAATATTTCAGGAGTGTCTTTTTGAGAAATGCAATGTCCTCAAGCAGTTGTGTGGTTATTGATTGCTACCATAAGAAAACTATATTGTAATACCATACAGTTTTTACAAAGCTCCTTTAATAGGTGAATATGTCAAAGTAACGTATAACGTAATTTAAAACAATTACAAATCCTTCAAGCATACCAAGCAAGAAAAAATTAAATAATGTTGTACTGAAGGGAGATTACTTTCAGATGGGTATTGAATTCTTCAACTTTTCAGTGAAAATCTGTGATGCAGAATGGCAGGTTCAAAAATAATACAGTCCTTGATGTCAGCAAGTGTCTTTAGAAATTACAGATGGTACTTACTTTCTATTTTATATACTTACGCAGCACCTGCAACCATGTTATCTGGGTTCTTCTCACAACAGGTGGGAGAAAAGTATAGAGAGACTAAGTCCAGTGTCACACAGACCATGGCACGTAGGATCAAACTCAGGACCTCATATTCTATGGGCCAGCATCTTGACCACCAAGGTGCTGATCCTCACAAGGGCCCTTGCACTCAGTTAGAATCAGCTTCGTTTTCTGGTCTGAATCCTGCAAATGACTGTCTGAGAGCAAACCAGTGTTTCTGCGTGCAGCCCTAGAGACTGGATGAAGTCTTCCGGAGAATCATGTTTAGAGTGCAAATGCAAAGCTATTCAAAACTCTGTTCATGGGTGGCTATGTCTTCTAGATAAAATGGACAGTGCTGGGTGGTAAGTGCTGCTGATTATGTTACATACCTGAAGTGTGTGGCTTGTTCTCATAAGGGTAATTTAAAAGAGTAATAGAGACGGATGTGAACAACAGAAATCCTGAGAAAACTTTGAAGGCAAGTGAGGATAATACATCAACAGCTTCATATTGAAGTGCTGTTGCTTCAAAAGCATGGGGAAATTCCATGTCTCCTAAACTGTATATGCACTGTCTTTGAAGCTGCATTCTCACAATATGCTGTGGTTTTCACACCATAACTTAAAATGCTATACAGTCCATGTCAACAAATTTACTGAAGTCTTGCTAGCAAAGAATATTCTGTGTAGCTCATTTTATAAACCAAGTTTATCCTGCCATTTACTGCCATTGTTTTCATAATTTAATACATTATGCCAAAAATGTATTTCTAATGGTATCTGGTTTTGAACATCCACTCTGGAACTGAAGGTGATAGCAAGTAAATTAAATTCCATTAAAATTAATGGAAGGATGTGAAAACTGATCTAACAGCATTTGCAGCTAATTTTACCTTTTTCTTACTTCTAAAATTATCAACATAATCTTAAAAATGAAAACTTCTTAGTTTCTAATGCGATGATATGTTCCTCATCGCTACTGCAGCAAGACTACAGTTACTCATTTCCAAAGTTGGAGTTTCCTTTCCTGTTTGTTATGATGCCATCCATACAATGGCATTGCCAGTCACCAAGAAATTTGTATTAAATACCTGTGGAGATTCTTCAGTTTCCACACAGGCAAAACTCAAAATAATTGATTAGGTCTTCAATTTATTAATTTTCACTTTCTGTTTTTCCCTGTGGAGTTAATACCTATTCAATGAAACTTTTGAACCTTTCTCACTATTTATGTTAATGATACAGACTTTTACAATGTTCTTGATGAACTTAGTGGAAGCCACAGCTAGAACAGGATGAAAAAGAAGTAATTGTCATTCCTGGAAAAAGAGGTAGAAAGAGACCAAAGAGCCAGGTAAGAAGAGCTGATACAACTAAACAAAATTTATAGCTAAACCATGCAGTCTGCGTGAAGAGCTTGTTTTATTTTACACTTCCTATAAAAGTCAAATAAGGAAGCAAAGGGAGTATTCTGACTGAAGAAGGAGTGTGCAGGCTGCTCTAACCCAATTATACGTCTCTCATGGAAAGAAACTTGAAACCATCTGAATGACTGTCAAGATGAAGATTTTAACTGAAAGGCTTCCCCTATGTTAATAGCTATGGAGCTATTAAATACTGAATAATTTTATCCTAACATTAGGTCTAAAGAATGGTTATTGGAAGAGTTAAATGGACTCTTCCAGTTTGTCAACAGCTACAGGAATTGCTGGCTACCTAGAAAAAGAGTGAGCAATAAGTGGAAGTATCAAGATAAATGTTTTCACTGTCTTGTACTCTTTCCTTTTACAATGTTCTTGATGAATTCGGTGAACTTCTGCCTTCCTCTCAAAAAATAAACAATGAAACTGTGGTAAATAAATAAAGTCTAATAATAGAAACCATGACAGTATTTTTTGCTTTATACTTACTAAGCAAAAAAATGTTTTCAAACTTAATATCCGAATAAACTGTGACAATGTAAACAAAGGTTTCTGTAAGAACCAAACAAATTTTCTGAATTAAAATATGGCAGAAGGCTATATCACCACTCCAATTTTTCGATACTTTATACCGATGTTTTATTAGGCCCTAGAAATAAATGCTTTTCATGGCATTAAAGCAGTATAATTATTGTTCCTATCTAGCTATGTGCTGGAGGCCCATTCTGTTTCCAAAATTAACTCAGTTGGTAGGCAAAATCATTCTGTCTGCATGAGTGTGTATGTAATAATAATAACAATGCAAAAGGGAGCTCTATAAAGTTATTAGGAAAAGAACATTTAAAAACAAGTTGCTAAATTTTCCCCAATAAATTTATTGCGAAGCCAGAGTCTGGTTTCCTGAACTTATGATATACACACAGATCCAAACCAGAATCTCCCTTTCTGAAAATTTTCAGGCATTGGAAAATCCATACCCAGAACAGTGCAAATCTGTGAAGTATGAATTTCCCTAGTAGCTGGTCAAACCCACTAGTGTTTGGAGTCCTTTCTCTATTCAGAATGATGAAAGTTCCAGCTACGTGACACCTTAACTTTAATAAAACAAAACAGTAGAAATAGAGCAGCCAGGAATAAGCTTTCACAAGAAGAAGAATGGGTTAGATTTCCTCCTGTTTCAAAGAGCTATAATTTGACAAATGGACACTAATAATACCCCTGGGAAAAAAATCCATGGAGGAGGAGAAAGACAACACGGACACAGGGATTTGCCTTTCATTGCTTCAGTGCAGGATGAAGGAAGGCTAGTTTTGAAGGTGTGCCCTATGCTGTATATGGCTTGAATAGAAGACTTGAGTAAAGAGCCCTGTCAGTCTGGCTTCCTTCAGGGGCACTACATTCATTTACACAGAAGATGACTCCTGAGACTGCATAACGTGCTAACAAGAATCATTTTTTTCCTGTCAGTGTAAGATCTGATGGTACTATTATCAACTGATCTTCTCCATTCTTTTTACAGGTGGTAAACACAAGCAAAAGGTGGATTTTTACAGTAAATGAAATATTTCACTAAAAAGTATTTTGACAATGAATGAATATATACATTTCTATGTAAGCCAAACTCATAAGGAATAAAAGGAAGAAAGCTGTTTCAATTTTCCTCACATTATCTGGACTTCATGAATTGCTTTTATGTCACTACCAACACAATGGTTTGGGTGCCTACATGGCATATATCTTTAAAACACTGTGGCAGTTCTCTGAAGCTGTTTCTCAATATCTTTTAGAAAAAATGCATCCACCCAGTTCTAAGAGTTTTCCACTGTCTGGGTGATACACGATATGGATCCGAAAGCATATAGCTGACTCAGTCAGAATTCATGCTTGTATATGCTCAAATTTGTTCAGTATTTAGTAAAGGAAGATATTTTTTTATCTTTCCTTTCATCTTTTTTCCCAGCCTTTCTCAAAGATGATAAGAGGTCAACTCAATGCAAGAAAAATAATCGTCTGAGAAAAAAATCTTCGGGTGACACGCCACTTCTTAGCAACTGATGAGATTTCTACTGGAATTATTTATCTCCTAAACTGATTGATATATAGAATCATAGAATCATTTAGGTTGGAAAAGACCCTTAAGATCATCGACTCCAACTGTCAACCTAATGCTGCCACGTCCACCACTAAACCATGTCCCTAAGCGTCACGTCTACACGCCTTTTAAGTACCTCCAGGGATGGTGACTCAACCACTTCCCTGGGCAGCCTGTTCCAATGCTTGATAACCCTTTTGGTGTTATCCTAATATGATATTATTGAATATATTGAATATTGAATATTATCCTAATATTCAATCTAAACCTCCCCTGGCGCAACTTGAGGCCATTTTCTCTTGTCCTATCGCTTGTTACCTGGGAAAAGAGGCTGACACATACCCTCTTTCACCAAGAAAAAAGCTAACAAAGAGTCACGTCGTATTATTTTAGTGAGCCCTTCAGTTGGAAATACTATGTCTATGTTTTAAATAATGTCAGAATAAGTCTACAATTCTAAAGTAACAAGTAAATGGGATATGTGGTTAATTTAGGTTTGTCTTAATTGTGCTTCCTGTGTAATCTAAGTATAACTTGTTTCTGTGCACAACACTAGCTGTATTTCAGTAGATCAGAATTCCCATTGATTTAAGTGGGAAGATCTATAATTTGCTAAAGTTACAGCACTCAACTTACTGATAATGATTTTGTTCTCAGTTTAGGTTATTTGTCTACTGAGAAAGTTCTGCAAGACAACAATATCCACTTTTCACCAAAATAGTAATTAAGTTTCTAGTATCTAACTGTACTCCCACAACATAATCAATGGATTATTTCCCAGTGCTTCATAGTGTGGGTGATTTACAGCCTTCTAAAGTCTTGCTTACTCTTCTTCGAGATTAAATTCACACTTATCATGATAGATCCAGTTGCCATTGGGAACTAAAACATTTCTCCAATATTTAAACAAAAGAAATTCCATCTCTACAAACATGCTTTTTTTCAGATTGCTCAGACTGTTTGGGAGAAGATCTTTAGCATAATATTCCATTTCACCGCCTAACAAAATATGTATTTTTTTCTTACCATTTTCTTCCCTCCAAGATGAACATAAATGCAAAAGTATGGTTCCATTTCCAAGCTGTACAGGATATCTTTACCATTTGCTCCTTTCCACTCTGCCATATAATGCCTGTATTGGTCATAAACTGCCTTCACATAGATATGAAAGACTATTCCTATCTTTACTGTGTCTTTAAGCCTCTTTTCACTTCCCATTTTGTATTATTTTTTCTTATACTCGATAATTTACTGTTACATATTTGTTAGTCTGGTAACAGCCTTGATGATACACCATTAATAAACAGTTACTATATCTAACTTTAGATCTATATATTGCATTTCATTCCAAAACAAGTACTTAAGTTGATAATCTACTAATAAATGCAATTCAAGTATTAAAAAGTAATTATGCCTATGGTACAAAACTTATGAATATAACAAACATAACCCTCCCACTTGAAAAAAAAAAAAAAAGGGCAGTATTTTTTTTTTTAAGTTCTCCAAGCCACCAGGACCTTGTTTTTGAAGGTGTGATATTTACAGCATCATAAAGTTAATTTTCTTTAGCATTCTTGTAGTTTTCTGATTATTAACACTAGCAATTTCCTTCTGAATTTTAGACTCCTCTCTTGCACCCTCTGAAATTTGCTATTTTCCTTCTGTGTTTCTGTCATTTAAGTACATGAGTGTGATTTGCTTTCTAATGCTTTCCAATTAGCAAAGCATTTATTGAGCTTTCACAGTCAATATTCTGTGATGGCAGAACCATCTCCTGAAGAACTAAAAAATTGAGACCACAGCCCACTACTCAAATAAGTAATGAGATAGGGTAAAATATATAACCACCAGCTAGCTTAACATTTTTTAATACATATTGAAAACAATTCTGTTGCAGCTGACAAGGGAGCACTAAGCAAACCTTAATTCCATTAGAGTCAGCCAATATGAATTTATAATAGGAATGTCTTGCATAACTAAGTTGATAGAACTCTTTGAAGATAATGCTGCTGTGATAGATAAGTGAGTGATGTGGACAGTATGCATTTTTCAAGAAGCATTTGATAAGGCTACACATCAAAGATAATTGGTTATTGTAAGGAAACCTGACACAGAATATAACAAATTTTAGAGAACCGGAAAGTGCATATTGCCATTAATAAAAAAAAATCTTTGTCTTGGTAACCATAAACCATAAGACAAACGTAAGAGTATTAGTAGCACAGACATCAGACTGGACGCATGAGAACACAAGAGCACCAACCCATGGAAGTTAAGTACAGTGACATTCTGCTGCACTGAAAGATACGGGTACATATTTCCCAAAATTTTAGTCAAGAAATGCATCCTTTTCTGGAGCATTATTGTGAATAAAAGTGAATCAATCTTTTCAACTTTACGCCAGTACTTCTAAGAAAAATAATGTATATGGAGGTGTAACAATTAAGCTGTGCCTCCAATTTTTTAATTGGAGGTAAGAGGTCACTTGTCTACCAATATTTTTCATTTGCTCTTTTTTTTGCTTGTTTGCCCCCTTTTGGAGAAGCTGAGCTAAGATTAATTTAAGATTATTAGGAAGCCATGCCTAGTAGTAACATTTATTGGACTTTAGAATAATCTCTCTGTAAAATTATGGAAGTCTTTAAATGCCTTTGCATAAACTCTATAAAGCATTATGAAAACATACCAGGGTGACAATTCCTGCAGTGCAGTGAGAGAGATTAGATGGTTTATGTGTTCTCTGAGCTGTGAATGACAAGATTCACAACTGGTCTATCTCCTTTGAAACCAAGTTCCCCTAATCTCTGAAGCTCCACCACTGGTCAGCTCATATCTTCATGTTTTCAGCATGCACTTTCCTTCGAGACTGATGAGTCTATCATTCTTTCAGAGCAAATATATGCAATCCTGCAGAGTCAGTTCAGTATTCAGGAAGTATCATCAACATTTTGTAATTATTGCTCGAATTGTTACACTGATGTTTAGGAATGATAACTAATAAAAATGCCATTTATTCATAAACATTAGAAAACCTAAACATAGCCTTTGTGCTTTTGATGAATATTGAAAAGTTAATAGTTATTCTTCACTTAAACTCATATGACAAGTTTTTACATCTAACCTCTAAAATTGTTTCATAATGAGCTCTCAATAATGACAGACTCCACTGATTTACTGTCTAGAATATCCATTGACTGACTGAACCCATGATGCTGAAGCAATTGTTTTCCAAGAAGCATCTATGCTTATACAGCATATGCAGTAACACATCTTCGGTTTGATTTTATTTAAGACCTTATTCTGAATTCTTTTGCCTACTTTCCATATGTCTATATTTTTATAAGAAATCTGGAAGCATTGAACCTAAGTGCTTATTTTATCTACCGATCCTATTAAACAGCCCTGTACTACAGGCTTGCAATCTCTCTTGGATATACTTGGTTTATGTCTACCATAGACCACCCTTATTTGGAGTTGTTGTAAAGAATATTTTACAATGACATTATTTTAAAGCTATACCCTGGTTATGCCAATTGTTCTAGTCAAATGCTGATAAGATTGGAAGGAAAGATGATGAATGTCAGGATTAAAAGTTGTTTACCATTAGGTTCCAGTGGTCTTCTACTGCCATTTTTGAACCAATATACAGTAAAAATTCTAAAGAGTAGACCAGCAAGGACATGCCTAAACTGTTGAGAGAGTATGAAAAGAATGAACTCTTCATCTTATGCTTAAGAGTATACTTCATACAGTTTTGCTGGCTTTGACAGCTTTTACTGTTCAAGTTTCTGTCACGCAACTGTTGTCGGGCTCTCACATTTGAAGCATCTACTTAGCAAAATATGCTAAAATGCATTGTAAAGAAACCCAACATGTTCAAGCTTCCCAGTCTCACAGATAATTCCTATTCTTTTACAGCTAGAATGAGCCCTTCATTTGTTTCCACAGTCATTTTTATCTAGCAAAAGTCCACCTATAAAGGAACCAGTGGGAAATGTTCACCTGAGAGAAAAGCAGTTTAAGCTTTGTTAAAAGCTTTGCAGTTTAGGGGAAAAAAAGAACGATATTCATGGGGGAGGGGAAGCAAAGTGTTGTTTGTTTACTATTACAGACTTAAAACATACTGTAAAACAAATTAAAAAGACCTGTCTAGTTGTGACAACCATAACTAAAAAATCATGTAAAGATACTCCTCAGAAAATCAGGAAAGGAATATGGTCCAATTTTTTAGCTTATCCTCTTAACCCATCTACTTTACCAAAGTTCAAAAGTTTCAGTAAGATGCAAGTTACCCCAGAATGAACAAGAGAAATTATAGCCTACAGAAATAAGCCTCAGTATGATATGTCAGTCCTTGACATCATGCCCTTGGGTCTTCAGCATGGGGTTTAGCATTTATTTTGACTAGAGAACATTTAACTTCCAGGCCTTTTGTATTTAATTGCATTCATAGTTGGAGTCAGTGCTTCCATATAAGTATGCAATAGCTCATAGGATGTAGCCATCATAAACTGTTGCTCAGCGACTCCATATGACAGACAGACTCACAAAAATGTGCTCCCATACAAAGACATGCAATTCAACGTTATACTTTAGTAGATGTAGTCATAGAATTAGTTTCTGATAATTTGATCTATTCAATCATTTTAGATGCTTGACTTTGTAAAACAACTCAAAATACATTTTGCTGCCAGTTTGCAGCATTGATATAGATCAATATAGATTTGAATCAGGAAACAAGCTTTTCAGAATGGATGTGAATGAGTCAGAATACATCTGACATTAATATATGTACACCTGCAAAGATAAATACACAAAAATACAAAAAAAAATTCCCTGTGATCTCATTTATATTACCCAAATAATTTATCAGTCAAACAAAGAGATACATGAAAAGGACTTCTATTATACTCACTGGTAGTAGCACAGTGACAGAAGAATTATGTTCAGGAAAACAAGATGAACGCAATTATGAAGTGTAACTTGTGCAGTGTAGTGAAAGAGATAAATTCAAGATCAAAAAAGACTCATGTCACTAAAAATCAAGCTAAATCAATACCTGTAGAGGAAGAGAGTGCCTCACCTTCCCTTACTTGTTTTATAAAGTATTAATAGTTATTAGAGAAAAATAAATTTTATCATTTGTGGTGGTAGTGGTATTGCAACAACAGATAAATCTTAAAACCTTAAACCATTTTAGTTTCCAGAGATTTCTGCCTAATAATAGCCTTACATATCTTTGCCACTCTAAATTGCTGTCAAACAGAGCAGAACACTAACTTTCCTTACACTTGATATCAGGACAGTGTTAACATTCAGTGGAATTATAACCATAGGAACAGATTTTTTTGTCGTTAAAATTGCACAACTCAGCCTCACCTCTCCATTCAGAAAGTTTTGTAGAGTTACATGAGTATTTCTGTTAATGAAGTTATCGAGAATATTGGTTTCTTACAGAATTTCAGTTCCTTCCACCTAACCTTGAGCATTTCCATAAGATGGAAGCTGGAAATATGCCCTCCCTTTACAGGGAGAGACAGAGGTAAACTTCTCTCACAGACAGTAAAGGGAGACAACAGAAACTAGCTATTACCCCGCCACCTTAAGCAAAGCTCTGAAAGTTATCTGGAATAAATATTGGCTATTCTCTATTTTCACCCCATTGTGTGAGCATAGGATTATGTTAAATTCTTCTTCAAAAAATAAGAAATTATTAATCTGTTAGATAAAGGAGTTTCTTACAGACAGCAATGAAACCCACACATATATGCACTTTTATACTCACAGATCACTCGATTATGGTATAATGGCTGCAAGCCATCCACATATGTCAAGTATTAGTCAGCACTAGTCTGATGAAAACACTGGCAGCTGCTAAAATGCTCACAGCAATGAAAGAAACCATGCTGGATATTTATCCTTTGCACTATATATAGCCCTGTAGAATGACCTAAGCTTGTGAATTACAGTAACAAAAACTGTTGGCTGTTTTTCATAATAGATGGTGGAGAAAGAGGTTATTGTCGAGAATAATAAATGTGATTCTGAATAGATTTCCCCAGCAAAAGATGTATTATGAATGGGCACCAGAGGACAGTCAAAATCTTCACTCATTTATAGGCACTAATATTGTGTAAATAATGCACTCTGGTGGCCTTCATGCTTTGCCCTAAATATCAGCCTGGATCATGATGGGGATAACTTCTGGGGTCATGAGCCACACCTGGAGGCTCTTGCCCTAGATCTTCATCTTCCATACTTACTTCCAAGAGAGAAAGAGCACTTAGCCCTCTTGCAGCGCGACATATTACTGACCAAAGCATGGTGATACAGGCAATTGCTACTACTCTAACAAAGCTACTGGGACAATCCAGCTCCTAAATTATTCTGAAACAAAGGAGAAATACTGCTGCAGTCCAAAATTACACAGTACCTGATTTTCAGTCCTGTAAGTTAGTTGTTTTAGAATGGCATTGAATTCAATTGAGCGACCTGGATACATTGAACTTGTTCAGAGAGTATTTTGAAAGTGAAGGACCTATTTGACCCCTCTTTGCAAAGGGACAGAGAGGTAAGCAAATTATCACGTTCAGATTTTTCCTCACATCTACTTTCTACTAATTCCTGGCTGCACTTCTTTTTTTAGAGACTATTGATCCAGATTTAAAGTAAAGAATAGAGTAATGACAATAATGATAATTTTATTTCTTGTATGTTCCTCTGTTTCATAAGTAATACAGTTTTCTACAGTTTACAAATTTACAACTGTCCCTCTGTTATACTCTTCTCAGTGGTATCAAGTGACAGGACAAGAGGCAATGGGCACAAACTGAAATACAGGAAATTCCACTTAAAAATTAGAAAAAACTTCTTCACTGTGAGGCTGGTGAAACACTGGAGTATGTTGCCCAGAGAGGTTTTGGAGTCCCCATCCTTGGAGATACACAAAACCTGACTGACATGGACAGTGTTGTGGGCAACCCACTCAGGACCCTGCTTCAAGCAAGTAGGCTTTGACTTGAAAATCTCCAGGGATGCCTTCCAAACTCAACTATTTCTGTGATTCTATGAAATAATTCCTGAACATGCACTGCCAGCATAAAAGCTCAAATCATGATTGTGTTCCCAGAAGATAACTGAACAGCTAGGAGCTCAAAGACATCTTTCACACTGGAGGTCAGTACAGTATTTCTTGCCTGATAACCTTACACTTTACTCTATGCCAAAGTTGGTGCCATCGTTGCATTTGCAAGGCAGCTTTCTGGGGCAAATGTTGGCGTGGAAAAAACTTTTCCAGTTTAGGCAATTTCTTTAAATAAAGATGGTAATAATATGGCAAGCTTATATCCACTACCTATTTTCTTTTAAAGATAGTTATTAACTGAAGATTCAGTCCACCTTCTTTTCTTGGCTAATCCTTCTCTTACTGAATGCCACTCCGGAGTGAGGTAATTGGCCAGTGTTTGAAATAACCCAGTTTTGTACATAGAGTTTAGAGGTCACTGCATGGTCAGAAAGGTATTTCAGTAATGCTTTATTATTCCATTTACAGAAGCCTAAAATAACAGTGCATAAGCTGTTTTTCCATCAAAATATTTTTCTCCTGCTTCAGATGTTGTAAGAGAATTAAGAAGCAGAATTTCTTTCAGATCCATCCCTTCCTTGCCCATTAGTTCAGCTTACAGTGCCAATCACTTTCCTGCCCATGTATAGCTCACGAGAACTCAGGAGCGCACTGGGTGTGAGGAAGATTCCCTTTCCTTACATCTTGAATGGCCGTAAAAGTCACGATAGATGTTTGTCATTAGTCATTTAATATTGATAGGTAAGTTAGAGTGTCTGAAACACATAAAAACACAGTACATTTCCCCAAAATCTGGAAGTCAGTGTATATCTAAATGTTTAACCCCTCTTGGATACATGAAAGCTATTATTTAAAATGCTTATTATTTCATCTGCTGAGAAATTTGGCAAAACTTGTCTCAAATTTTTTGCTAATGCTTCTTCCTTGACTTCAGAAACATTTATTGTATAAAAATAAAAATTATAAGTAGCCTTCAAAGCGTAGTAGTAAACTGTAGTAAACAGTTTTCAGTACTTCTTGCTTCCCCTTCTACTCTAACTTTACACTCTTT
>NW_008825615.1:19373769-19389261 GCF_000699105.1 Pygoscelis adeliae
AGCAAAGCAGACCCAACAGTGCAACACGTTGTGCCCGAGCACTGCCAGAACAGGGAACCATGTGTGAGATTTGGATTGAACAACATCTCTGAATGTGCAAGGACAAGAAAAAAAATCTAGTGAGGACTGGACACTTCTAATACACTTTGTTATACAGTAATATTTAAATAAAGTCTTCAGAAAATAAAATGAACATATTAAAGGGACCTGGTTTTATTTCTGTCTGGGTTCATAGCAGTGATGAAAAGCAAGGGGATAAAGTTCACATTGGGAACTTTGTGGGTTTCTAACAGCTGCTGTGACCGCAGAGCCCGCACTCACACAGCGTCCTTGACCAGAAAGGCACTACTGGGAAAACGGGAAGGGCTGCCTCAGGAGAGGGAGGCATTCCCCACAGAGATATAAATGATTGTGGAGGATAGAGGATCTTTCCTTTTTTTTTGGGTGGAGCACCTCAGAAGGAAGAAGATAGCAAGAAATGATGCTTTACTTTCTCCAATCTACTCAACATTTAAACCTTTCTACCTTGGGTGAAGTGTTATCTACTACTTCTGCATGGCAGAGGTGGGGAGCAAATACTGGAGCCATCCTCTACCAGTCTGGATCATTTTCTGAAAGGAAAAGGATTTGCCTTCAGTCCTTTTCTCCACCATAGTGCACATTTATCTATTTTTTAACCCTAGTGACCATGGAGGAATACAGACTGTGTGGAAAGTGAAAAAATTAGGCACCTAGGGATGCTTAATGCAAGGGACAGGTCACACATAGTAAGGGGGAGAAGGTGCACCACTGGCACGACCTGGGAGAAGGGAAAGGCAGAGACAGAATTTGGCAAAGATAGATATTGCGCAGTGAGAAACCCTTTAGTATTTCCAGTTACCAGCAGAACTGTTGGCAAAACTCATGTCAAAGAGTCCTTAAATTGCTGACAACATTTTGTTTCCATTCAATCTGATCCAGCTGCAGCTGGGTGAACACTGTAGCGAAGGAAGTGTTGAAGCATTACTAAGACGTGCCCTATGTAAGTCAGAGAGGTATTGCCTGTCTAGAGAGGGCAGTCAGAGGATATAGTAAGGCTCATAGTGACACGTGATAGAAGAGTACATTTGTTGTTTGTTACTCCAGTTTGCTATTAGTTGGCTAGATTCACTCTGTTTGCACATTTGGATAAATCCTCAAATTAGCAGTGTAAGAGGCAGCTTTTCTTCCTGAAGTGCTGCCAAGCATAGCTTTATTAACGCCAGCCTGAATTTCTTCATGGCACTCTGTATCTTACATGTGTTGTGAAGTGAAGCTGACGCAACACACCTGGTAAATGATATATTAATACCAACACATCAACTTGTATGGGCTGCTGCTAGTTTCCAAGCAAATGGTTCATTTTTACGTATGGAGTTTTTAGCAACCTGGATTGTGCCCCTACTTCTATTCTGTTGCATTAGCAATGAGCAAAGGCATCTGACTTTAAGAAAATGCCCAAACCAGGTAATTTTCTATATTTTTATACAGAACCTCTTTTAAACATTTTTTTTCCTTCTAGTCCCATACTAAATGGTATCAACTTAAAAGGGATCCCTTACTGTTCAAAACGTCCATGGAAGGGAGAGAACAAGAACACATGCCAAGTACTGGGAAGAATATCATTATGATTAATTCCTTGGTTGGATAATTTTGTCTGGTGATGGAGTTGCGATTAAATTGCCATATTAATTATTTATTTAAGACTCTGTTTAAAATATAGGTCATGGTTTCCAAATGTCTGAGGAAAATGCTTTCCATTAATCTATACAGAACAAAATAAAGACTGCTAGAGTCATCAGCTGTCTAGTCTGTCCTTAAGCATAATTTCTACCTTGCCCTTTATTTCTGTTGAGTCACCTCAAGGCTGAAAATTGCACAGGCGCCTTGGGATGCCAAATTCCCATTCACCTTCATAGGTGTTCAAGGCCTGTTGGATGTCTGAAGAAATTCTGACATCAGAGTATCTGACTAATGTAGTGGCACCCCCGCCACCCTTGGGGGTCCGCAGCTGCAGCTGCTGCCTGCCTGCCTGCCTGCCTGCCTGCAGGGCTCTGTTCTCACACCCCTCGCTCTTCGGCTGCCAGCCAGCTCTCCCTGCCTACTCCTCACAGCTCTTGTTGCTCAGCCATTGCCATCTTCTAGCTCTCCCCAGTCCTACAGTCACAGCTGCTAAACAATTGCGGTTACCTCTCTCCCAAGTTTCCTCTCTTACAAAAGATAAAAGATTGCACTTCTTTATATCTAGCTTCACGCACAATTCAGAACATTTCTGAAAGCGGTGTCGAGCTCTGTTCTCTAGCAGGCAGGACCAGTCCTGATCCTACAGAGTCTGGTAGGAGTTTCTGGTTTAATTCTGGCTTTAGTGTCAGTTAGAGCAGAATTAGGCCATTTGATACTAAATTCTCAGGATGTGCCTGAATAAAAATAGTACAAATACCGTGGAATTCAAGCTCTTCATCCATAATATATTCATCTTGAAGTGCACAGCTGCCATGCATATATTTATGTAACGCTATCTGTAGAAATATTTAAGCACTCACTTCAACTCTGAAAAAAATATTTAGAAAAGTTAAGGAAGGCTAAATGGTGAGTGCAAGCAAGGGGAGATAGTCATTAGACATACGTGTCTTCAGAAGGCAGCAAATCGCTAACATTTTCATCTGAATCACTGAAGAAATATAGCATAGCTAGAAAAGGTACAGAGAGGGACAAGGATGACCAGCCATACGAAATAGAGGGGAATCTAAGCAGACCACAACTTTTCAGCATATAATTTGACAGCTTAAGGTGGCAGTGATAAGCATCTCTGTGACATATACTATTCACTTTTCACAGTAAAAACACTTGAGGCAATCCATAAAATCCTCAAACAGGAGGCTTAAAACAAAGACAATGTGATTAATTTATAAACCCATTTCCATAACATGTTTTTGAAATCAATAATGTAAACAGGTTAAAAAAACAAGATTGGATAAATTCATGAACAATTGAGACATCAGAAGCTTTTAAACACACTATGACCTCCAGCCTGAGAGGACCAGACACAGCAGAAGCTGGATAAGGATCAGAGAGGAAGGCAGCAGCACCCCCTACAAACCCCCTTGCCTGTACTGTTGTTCTTCACCATCAACTGCTGAGAGCTTAGGTCTCTCCCATTACGGCAGCTGTCACACACTTGCCCTACCCTGTTCCCAACCTTCAAAGATAAAAATGCTGCAAATAACCTGGTCTATATATGCAGTAAGTACTGAGGGCTGCAGGAACAGCCCTGCCCCCCCGCTCTGCCCAGCTGATACAGCTGTGCAGAACCTCCTTACACCTGCCTCTACTTTTTCCAGATTTAAGTTCCCTTCCTTTCTGAACTCATCTGTGACAAAGTCTTTAGTATCACATGGTGTTACAACACACAGACAGTCATATTAATCAGCAATATTTTTATTCCGTTGCATCTCTGGCAGGCTCCTGGCAGTATAGCAACAAATATCCCAGTAACAAATGAGCTTTCAAGTGTACCGGACTTTACTGTTCAGCTGCTGGCATATGGTCTCCGATCAAAACTTAACTTTTACAACCCCTGTACAGGCAGCACACCAAGTAGCAATAACAGCAACAATACTAATAAACAACGTAAGACACTGCTCTGACCTCAAGTTAAGAACGCAGGTCAACCATCTTCCTAACTATACCAAAATCTATTACTTCAGAGGCTCTTTTCCTAAGCTACACCAATACACTACTGAATTACAGTGAGGTAGGTAAGTAGGAGCACGATGCCCATTAAATCTCCATAAACAATTAACTTCCGCAGCCGAGCTCTACAACAAAACACCCTGCCTGCTGCCATGGGATGTTGCTTCACTTCATGTAGGTCATTGGTGAGGTAATAGACAGTTTTAACCGGCAACAGCAGAAAAGTAGCAAAATCCCAGCACAACACATCCTTTTATAGGTCTTAATAAAAATATAGATCAAGTTTATAGCAGAATAAATTAAAAAAAAAAGCAATTACCTCACTTTAATGTATTTTAAATGTCTTTAAAGTATACAGAATTTTACTGCTAAAAATACCCCAACAAAACATACATTCAATGTAAAAAAACGCCTTAAACTTACCTCTTAGTTTACACTGATTTAATATATTTTTTCTTCTACTTTTCAACTTTCCTTGCATCTTGGGAATATAGTGGTTTTCTCCACCCGCTTCCTTCCTCTCACCTCCTCCCCCTCCAATCTGGCCTCCTTTCCTTCCTTGGAGGTTTTTAAGCTTTAATTTGAGAGTGTAAAGCTGAAAAATATTTGATACAATTTTTTTTTTTAATTAGAGAATTGAGCTCCTCACCATGGTTGAAGCATTTCTGGGAACAGCACCAAAAAGCTGGAAGCTACTGCACTGAGTAGCCACAGCATCTTTCTTAAAATCATCATTCATTTATTTTTCCCAGACAACTAGTGTTTCAGCATTTTACTTACAGACATGACTGCAGTTTAGAAGACTAAGGCTAGAAATGAGTCCGAGTCTCTTTGTTCAGTTTCGGAACGTGAAAACTAGATTCCCAAATTCCAGCGTGGGCCCATCTCCAGCTGGAACAGGAACAAGACTCACCAAGTGGGATTTGACAATGTATGAGCTGAGGCTTGAGTTAGTCACATTTTCAATGAGCTCAGAAGGGTATTGATGATTATATGTTCTAACTGGAGGAGGTAGTTGTCAGTCTGCCTGCAGCGTGCATGTCACCACACCGGGGAAAGGGAAGTATTTTAGAACTTGTGTAGGATTGGGCTTGCTGAATGGAGCACTTGGGAAGTCTCCTCTCCTATAATTTGGATATTGTTGGGGAATTAAAAAAAAAAAAAAAGAATAGGTTAGATCTAACAATTTAGTGACTCTGCAACGCGCATTCATACTGAGGGGTGTTGAAGAGACTCGGCATTTCCATGTGCTAGTGAGCGGCAGCCTACAGCCTATTTTAGGTTTCCATTAATTTACACTAGGTTGTGCTTTACAGCCTCTACATATTTATTTTTTAATTCTTGAAGTGATATGGTAAGAGGTTGCTTTCACCTAATAAACAACATTTTCCTGATATGATATCAAATTTGTGGTAATGCTAAATAAGTAATATTTTTTCTAAATTCTTACGGATATTTCAGGCATGCAGATTATAGTAGTCTTCCTCTCCACTCCTTGTTTGCTTGGTCATTATAATTCAGTCTCTCCTCTTAAATCAGCCTGCTTAACCACTGGTTTTTATTTGCTGTTGCTTGAACAACAGCAAATTGCTCCTACAATCCACCTATTTGTGTAAAACTCAGCAATTACTTTCCTGCTCTTTTACACAATCTATCTACAGATTTTTCCAAAGACAGTATTGCCCTTTCAGGTATTACACTGATCACAAACCGGACCTTTCTCAACCAGAAAAAAAAAAGTTTTAGTGTAATTTAGTGTGTATATTTCTGTACACTTAATATGTATTAGCCATATAAAATCAGTTCTGAAGTAATTTATCCCAGATGCATTAGCTTCTCTTTTTTCTCAGTCTGAATATGATACATTGATAACTCCTCTTGCTCATGTTTCTAATCTTTAAGTATCTTCTATTTTCTGTTTCCTGCTGTTTACATCATCTGCTGACTTCATTAACATGCTGTTCACTTGCTTTCTTTAATACTATTAATGAAACTGTTAAATAAGGCTGAAACAGAGACCGATCATTATAGTAGTACATCGGACAACAGGAATGTGTCATCAGCCAGGTTTTCTGCAGCAAGGCCTAAAAGTCTGTTTGTCAAAATCATTCCTTTTAATTGGTTTCAGTAATTCAATATTATTTGTAGAATTGACTGAAGTTTAATTGTGGCATTACCAGAAAACTACCTTGGCATAGAAAAGCTGACTGCTTATGTATGTGTTCTTTTTTAAACCAAACCTACAGGAAGGTTTGGATTTGCTTCAGAATGGGTTTTAAACTATTTACTTCAGTTCTCCTTTCTGTTTACCTCTTCATACTCACTACTTCATACCATGGTTTACCCTTACAGATTTGAGATCTTTGAATTATCTCCATGCAATTGATAAAACAATTAAGTTGCTTAAAAGCTGTGCAGAAGGGTACATGATAACAAACAAATACTATTAAATAAAAGATAATATTATTTATTTAAATAGACACACATATTGTGAATATATGTGAATGTACAACAGACACAAACAGTTCCAAATACATTTCCAGCATAACTAAGGGAAGCACGAGAGGTGTCTCTCTGTTAAACATCAAAAACAGATAAACACAGAGGAGGAAAAGACCTATTTTACCTAAAAGTTACTGGTGACCTGCAAACAGACTAACTGAGAATAAATTAGGCTAGAAATGAGAAGGTATATAACAACCATCAGGAACGTGAGGCTTCAGATAAGTCTTCCAGTACGTGTAGCCAAGGCAACGAAACTAATGCCTTTAATACAAAGCTGGCTTGGTTCAAGGAAGGAGCTGTCGAGTGGTTGCTTGAAAAGGCAATGTATCCAGCCCTGATCTCAGACATGCCCGTCCCTATCTTCCTTCCAGCTCTACAAGCACAACAGTGACTATCAACGGATCTTAAACCCTAACTTTGTCTTTGACATTACTGATTGTTCTCAAGCACATTTTCTTCATACTGAAAGTCTGAAATTAATACTGCTCAGTTTTGATGCACTTAAATTGCCTCATGAATTCTAAAAATAAGAAAATGAAATTATTCTTCTTCATTACTAAGTAGACAGTAGCAGCTAAAATTTTAAGTACCAAAATTCTGTCCTCTGAAACACTAATTATCAGTACACACACAAGGGGGAAAGCTTCACAAGCAAGGGCACTCCTGAAAACAATGGACTTTAGCACTGGCCAAGGTCTTCGCTGAAAAGCTCACTACTCCTGACCTAGAGCAGCTATGTTGGGGTCTGCTGCCTTCCCAGTCATATCAACACGGACCTGGGGAGAAAGGAAATAATCTAGACCACAAGAACACACCCTTGCTATTTGTTCTCTTTTCAGTGCCAAAAACCATGGAAATCTCTCATGAGTTAGAAAAGATCGAAAATATTTGAATCCAGGTTCCCGGATCTATTTTGGATCTGTGGAGTGTCAGAGCTGATAGCAAAGACAACTGGGCATTTCAGTACTCATAACATTATGGATATATAGGTCATTTCATTCTGAGGTTTTCATCTCAGAAAAAAACTTCCAGACATGCAAAAAATTCAGCAGATCCCTTTTTATACATTAAAAACTAGTCTCAGTTAAAAAGAGTATCAAAAGATTTGCTCATGGATATGTATGAGATTTCATGGAATGAAGTGTTCTTGGTCCTCCTTGGAGCATTCTCCTCTAAGTTTTTAACTCTTATCAGTGGAAGAAGGAGCTTTGGTGAAAGGACCTATTTAACCTTTATAGTGTATTATTTACATAGACTACTCAAAGAAAACTAACAGGGCTGTTACTCTAGGTGTGATCTCTTTCTATGGCTGAATTGTTCTTGGCCTCTTGAAAGCACACGATTCATTGTTTTCATCAGCCTATGATCATAATGATACAAAGAAAAATCACAGTAATTATAGAGCAGTCTTCATAAGAGCTATATTTAATAAGCTATGTTCATCTCTGTTCCAACTCCACTAGCTTCTGTCAAAAGCAAGGATATATTTAACCATTATGTGCTAGCTTGCATAGCTACAATTATTATCCTTGAGAAAGCAGTAATGTTCTGGTCCATTTAGAGGTTAAACCTTGCTTTCTGTCTGTTAACAAAAATACTGAATATTTAAAATAAATTGAGAGTGCAATAAATGTTCATAGAGTTCAAACAAAGCATTCTTTCTGAAATCTCATATAAAAAAGGCTTAACTGTATTTTTGGTTTTCAGTTTGACAACAAAAAGGGTAGCAAAAGGCAAACATACACATATATCTATGTATGCATGTATAAGCATATATACAAACTTATTGGCTAGAAATACTAGTCAGCAGTGCATCATCAAAACTCTTTGTTTTTCATTGGATTACTAGTTGCTGTAGCATCTAAGAATTACAATTCAACTTCGGAAGTCCATAAGAAGTTGAAAAAAAATGGAAGACAAAAATATACTCTTTGTCTAGAGGAGACCACAATCAACGTATGAGACAGCAGTAGGAGACAGACAGCTGCGTAGCACAAAGAAAAAATGAGAAAAAAGTTGCTCAGCATACATCTCAGCACGTGAGTATATAAACTGAGCATTAGATGTAATCTGTTGCCATCACCAGGTGGTTTACGTAAACATTTATCAGTTATGAGGCCTCTGCAAATGCTATTTTGAATTGTCACTGGAAATTAATTTCAATATAATATAGATAATAACAAAAAAGCTTAGGGCACCAGCATAGCCCTGAGCATAGCACCACAAAGCATAGCTATTTTACCTGTTGAATTTAACTGGGGTAAAATAATTCAGACTACCTTGCAGGAAGAAAAGGCTTGTTACTGACTTCGAAGGGCTCACTAACAGTAGCATACAACTTCCACTCTGGCGCCATTTCAGTCTCACTGATTCCTGATAATTAAAAATACTGTTTACTTCATAGTACTTTTTTAATTTAAAAAAAAAGTAATTTACATAGTTTCTTTCTTATGCTCATTGCAAACACGTTGTGTTCTGCCACACGGGTGTTTACTTTCCACTGCCCTGAAGAGGAAGCCTTGCGCCCTCAGGGGAGGAAGAATATGGCTTGGAGAATTAGATCTACAGAACCTTCATGCAATAATTCACCATTCGGGCTGGAAGGGAGAAGGGGGGAAATTTCACATAAAAGTTATGAGGGGGGCCAGACAATGGGGCCAAATAATAGCTCTGATAATATTACGAGAATAAAATTCAAAGATCCCAACAATCTGCTTCAAGGCCGTGCCAGAACTCCACACGTCCTTCTTATTATTGAAAAGCATGAAACCCTCCCATCTCATCTAATGCATACAAGATATCCATCTTCCCACCCTGCCATCCAATACAGCTCAGAATTATGGTCTTATAAGCCTCAAGATAAAACGTGCTGTTCTCTAAAATAAAACTTTGAAAGCATACATTGTGTTCATAGGCTGGCTCACAGTCACAGGGATCATATGTGTCTGTGCATGTATATGTGAGTGTATGAGACAAGAGTACCTAACCTATTGATTAATTTCTAATTAAAAGAGAAGAGAGTGAAGCACTGGGAAAATTCTGAAGCAACCTTGTATTGTGATATGCAGAAGAATGCAAGCTGCAGTTCATTGGTGTCTCCATAGAAACAAGACATATTGGAGGGTGTAAGACATTGTCAGAGGACTAAAAAATTTCAGCTTCAGCAGAAAACAGAAAAGCACCTGAGGGATTTTTTTAACCAGGAAAACAAAATTAATTATTCATTTCCCATATAGGAAGCATCCGTTTTTTAGATGAGTTACTTAACATACATCAGGATTAACTTATGGACTGGCTAATCCTATGATTTTCTAATCCATAAAATCTGTAGAAAACGCATGGTTACACCTCTAAGTATAATGCCAAAGAGGAATATAAGTAGGCTCTCAATGAATAATTGAAAGCTCTATTCAACATGCTGTTAATTCTTGGTACCGTTTTCACACTTGCTTTAGACACAGTGCTTATGCATTCATATGAATACTGGCCCATATGCAGAACCCTGTCTTGGCCTGTGCCGAAGGCTTCCCCAGGAAAATTAAAGGCAGTGGGGAGATGTTGCTTCAATAAGACACTACGCTCTAAACCTGCTCAGCATCCCTCCTACTTCAAATGAACAGAGACTCACAGCGTGCAGCTGCAGCGACTATTTTTAAGAAGTTGAACCCACACACAGGATGGATTAAAAAAGGCTCATCTCCTTATGCCAGACCTGAAGCTATAGGCAGAGGGTTTTTTCATATGTGACCAAGAGACCTGTGCCAGCTGGTAGCTTCGCAAGCTGGGTTGCTGTTCCCTGATTTTCTGCCCAGACCTGGCTACTGCAGCCTCAAGGACAGTCTGCCAGCTGAACCGACCTCAGCACCCTCAGCTCCTCTCCTAAAGATATTTCTTTTCCGTGGAGCTCCCCAGTGCTGGAGATAACTCTATCATCTCCTTTTCTACTGAAACAAAAATGCTGGGGAAATTATCAGTTAGCAGTTTCCCCGTCAAGTCATTTCTACTCCATGTCCACAAAAGAGCAGAAAGTCAGGCTGTCACACTGCCTCCATGGCCTGGGGTACAGACGAGGAATATACATTCCTCCTTGTGCTATGCAAGTGGACTAAAGTTGACAACTGCCGTCAACTTTTGGCTGGAGGTCACTGCAGTTTTAGGAGCCTCTCTGAGGGCTGCATTAAGAGAGTGCATGTCAGACACCAAAAGAGAAAAGGTCCTTCAGAATAATCAGGCCTTTTCCTGGTGGCATTGCGTGCCACAATGCCGTGGCGATGTCTAACCCTTCCACAACAACTAGCCGTTTTAAGGCTGCTTTGTCAGGAAGATGAGGATTAAGGAAATGGATGAAAACTATGAGACTTCCCAGCTGCAAATAAGAATTAAGGGCTCTGAAAAGATGTATCAGTGAGTGGGAAGGAAAGAAAAGGTTTAAGTTAAAGTGAAAAGAGTTATTTTGGGGCTTTTTGGTGTGCATGTCACACATAACTAAGTTCTGTACAGAGCACCCATGTTAGTAAAAATATTCGGAGGACATACTGGAGACTAAGTATTATGCATCTTTTTTATCAGTTCTGATCTTCATAATAAATATCCAGGCATTAGAGCTCTGCCAGAGGATGCAGACTGATTCTCTAGCTCTCTACAGACTTGCATCGGTATACATCTAAGAACAGAGACAATCCTTTAATTAATAAAGCATGGCAGTCAATTGCCAAAATTCATGCAAAACACAAAAATGGGAGAAGAGTGATTATGGCTCATTTGTGTCCAGCTGTGCTTTTTAGCACTTGTGAAAAGACAGGAATTCAGAGAAGTGTGAATGGATAGACACTCATTGACACTACAGGTTCTCCAATCTGTGCACCAGAGCTGAAAGCAGTGAACTTGCTTACAGTCATTTATCTTTCACAGACAGGATCACAAATATACATTGCTGCCTGCATAGGGTCTCCAGAAAAAGTTAAAATTGATGGGTACGCATGCAAAAGGAAAATATTTTAAAAGAGATGCAGAAGATGATGAGAAATAGTTAACATTGCTATTTTTTTCTAAGGAGGATAAGAAATAAAAACACCTGGGATCTATTTTTGGTCTTATGAGGACTAATGCAATGGCTGTGTAATTGACTTCTGGGCTTCGGATAATCACTGATACCATCCTATACCTTTGCTTATATGTGCCATTCTTGCCCACATGATCAGTCTTACTGATGGTAAGGACATTTCTCACGCAAGTAAAATTTACTCAAGGAATAAGAGATACCAACAAAAGTATGTTTTTCTGAAGGACATAATGCTAGGCTGCTCCTTTAAGGAATCTCTTAAACTCTTCTTTGTTACATCTAAAGGAAAAGACAAAAGAGCTGTGTGATCTCAAATGTTCTAGCTTCACACCCTTCACTGTGATCATTTTATGCCTCCTGATTACTTATAGACACAGGTGTAAAATGAGGGAAGGCTACAATAATTTGAAGTCTCTTTTCCCCTTTCCTGTACCCCTTACCCATTTCCCAAACAAGGCAATGAGAAAGGGAAATGATTAACATTTTTCACTAGTCGTGCTACTTATTAATAAAAGTCAGACCGAAGGGACACTAAGAAATAACACTCAGAAAGGAAGAGTGCACCACAACACCTGATACACAGTTGCTGATGTGTACAACATGATCATATATTACTGCAATTCCAGATTAAATTAGATGGAATGGTGTTGACATATCTCAGGAGAAAATTAGCTACAACTTACCCAATAAAGTCTTTATTATCCGTGAAGCATGCTTGACACTTATTTTTACTAAGTATGATACTTTATAGGAGGCTATCCAAACACTCTGACTAAATGCTTTATTCTGTCACAGTTCATAGGTACGTTCTTTGATATTAGATCTATTGCATTAAAAGCACGCATCTGCATCGTGCAGTGATGGAACTTCAGCACGATTTTAACATTAGTAATACACATTGAGCTCCCAGTAATGACTTAATGTGTCATGCTTACGTGCATGTGTGAAGATGACTTGCGCACTGGACAAACCAGAAAAAACCGTTCCATAGACTCTCACTAGTTCAGCTAAGAGGCAAATCTATCCCCAGACCTAAATGGTTCAGGTCTATGTAGCAAACATCAGTGATCCTAACAAGTCGTTTGGTCCCGGGGCTATGTTAGACATATTGCAGAGGGATCACAGCTGAATTTTCCTAATCTCAGTTCTAGGAACAGTGAGATCAAAGATGTCTGCCAGATCTTCTGTCCCCGCAGATGCACACAGACCCAAATTTTCCAGAGATACAAATGATCTGGGTAGCCAAGGCTGTCTGAGTCAGCACAGGATATATGAAGTTTTAGCACAATTACTGGAGAAAACACATGGGCCATGCTGGCTGTCATAGAATTTTGTCACACACAGTTATCAGGTGTGGGGAAAAAATCGTGAATAACTTTTATGAAAGGCTGAAGACTACTGCAGTGTGTCCATCATTCAGGTCAGTGGTTATGGCTGTAGTGTGAGACTGGTGAATAATGGGTTTAATTTCATGCTTTGCCAAAGGCTGTTTAAGGGACATGAGGGAAGCTACAGAGCCTCTGTTTAATTCTTAAAATAAGGATAATGATCTTTCCTCACTTCAGAGGTGTGCTCGGATGAAGACTGATGCAGGTTGCTGTAGTGTGCAACAGGTTCACGTTAGTTTGTTCATATATATATGTATGTATGTATGTATACATACACACATGTATGTATGTACAGAGATTCTCAGCAATGGACCAACGTCAAGGACCTCATAGAGTGAGTTTAGATAAACACCCCAAGTTCACGTGCTTTTCTAAAATTTGCAGACAGCGCATCTTACTTAGAAGAAGAAATTATTTTGTAACTATAAACATCTTTACAATATACTTCTTAAATCAATGCAGGACAACATAGTGCAATATTCTTCCTTTAGTTATTTTACCACTTGGGCATTTAACATATTGATTGTGAGCATATTTAAGTGAGTTTGTTTGGGTTTTTGCATTTTGTATTTTTAATGCAAGCTGCTTTGAACAACTTTACTACTTTCCTTAATTAAAATAAAATAAAGCAGAAAAGGGACACATTAATTTTCCTGCCAGAGTTGCATTTAGCCCTAAGCACTTTCAGCAAGGCACAGCAATGCACAATATGTTGCATAGTAATTCTGCCTGAGTAAAGCTCCTGATATTAAAGAATAACCATGCATCCAAGAGGCAGTCAGCCTCAGACACAGACAGATTGACACAGCGTGGTGCAACATTTTTGTCCAGAATCTGGAAATGCCTGCTTGTGAAACTTTGGCAAGAGTAAGTCTGCACCATGTGCATCTCCTTGTAAGTTTAATTGTCTGTATACAAGCTATTAGTCTACCTTCAGGAGTTACTTTTCTTAACATTTTCCTCCTCCTTTTCCAGCATTCTCGCTAAATGAATATGATTAAGTCAAATAAATGAAAGGCAATCCATGGTAATCTGAGGCTTTTGACCAAGCCTGAAGCCAGAGCTGATAAATAAGATAAATAAATAAATAAATAAATAAATAAATGTGTGTGTGGCTTTAAATCAGTACTGCTATTCCACAGGCTGAATTGCTCAAGGCAGAGGTTACTTTAGTGTGGACCACAGGTCTTCAAAGCTAACACATTGATCTCCTTCCAACATTGCACCATGGTGCAGACCTCCTTCTCTTGTATTCCTCGTTATTATCTCTTCACTGTAGTAAATAATGGAGCTATGCTTGATGAAAAAGGATATTAAAAAAAAATCTGATAAAAAGTTGCACTAAGAAACAGTGGTCAATCCCATTGAAACTGTATGACAGATCTGCAGCAAAACCAGAGATTTCTTAGAAGAATTTGTATGCTGACTACCTAGTTAGTAGCAATAATCAAAAGAATGCTATATAGATAAATCAAGACACCCACAAAGAAAAGGCATTAACTGAAAATAGGCACAATACATTTCATGTCTCCACCTTGCATTTCAGTGCCACAGCACAATGAATTGCTGTGAATAGCATGGTGACGGCTTCTTTAGAAGGCCTATCTATCTCTTTGCTAAAAAGGATCAGCACACTGTATTATGTCCTGTGTAAGTCTATTCAGATAGTTTAACTGCATTACAAACTGTACAGACTATACATATCACTTGCATGTGTTGTCTACATTATTGTCGTCAGGATAGTCCCAAGATATCGCAATCACACTTTTTCTTGGTGTCTAACTTTCTTTTGGAATTGTAGTTTTATTGGATATTTGCTTTGGGCTTGGTTTCATAGAAATCATAGTTTAAATAGACACAATGTTCATTCTCATGTATCTGTAGGCTACACAAGGCTACATGTAGGCTTCTGTGGACTTACACAGGTGTCACTGCCAGCAGAAATCTGAAAAACATGCAACTGCATAGTTCTGCCATTGCTGTGGGACCTCTTTGAAGATGTGACCCATTTTATTCTCTATACGTGCGCTTCTGCAGTATGGGAAGGAACTCAGCATTGTTATCAAGTTGCAGTCAAAGTGATCTGGAAGATAATCTACACCAATATATTGCAAGGCAACTCACACCCGAGGACATGGTCAAACCTCCACTTGCAAAGGAGGAGATGTGCTGCCTGCTGCTCCCTTCAAGGGAAGCTCTTAGAGGACAAAATGCTGTGCAGTGCCCTGAAAGCAATCAGACTAGCTGCCTGCCAGTGAGGCATTTCTCCTCAATCTGGAAGATGTTCTCTGTGCGCAACCACGGCTGGTCCCCTCTCTAGCACTAAGGAAAGACTCTCATCCCCTCTTTGTGGGCTGAGGTGAGGACACAGGGTGCTCTGATGCCCATTTGCTCCGATTTCTACCGTGTTGGATGCCGTACAACCTCTCATGGTCTGGACCGTATCAAAGGTGGACAAAAAAAAGGCATGAATCTTATTGCTTCTACAAATATTTTCCTCATATTGAAATGTTTTGGAAATAATTGATCCACATTGTCAAACTTGAGAATTTTTCTCTAAAAAAAACTACAGGAGAGTAATACTTAAAAGAGCATTTTTATGAACCGAAACACTATGAAATTTATCAAAATATAGCTATTTTGGAATGCTTCACTTCACTAAAAACTGGGTTTCCCCACCTGGAAATTTTCTGTGACACTTTTAAAAATCAGTGCAACAAAATCTCCAAAGACATCAGAATAAAATAGATTAGGTTTTAAACAGAAGAAATTCAGGACAACTTCGAAATTTCAGATCAGGGTTTCATTTTTCATCCAGGTCTGCCC
>NW_008825615.1:19389291-19393925 GCF_000699105.1 Pygoscelis adeliae
CCTTTCATGAGAAAAAGGCAGGATGCAACTGCAGAAAAAGCTTACATTACTGAATTTTCTATTTGCTTTGCCTACACATCATTACCTACACACCATCCATATTACCTAAGGCTCTTCAAATTGCTGCTCCATACTGTGATAACCAGATTTACTAAGAACTTACTTTAAACATTTTTAAACAAAAAAACACTGTACGGGGTGCAGGTGCCCAGGCGCTGGCAGCGGTGGCTGCAGGGCGGCCTCTGTGAGGAGAGGCCGGGGCTGCCCCGTGCCGGACACAGCCGGTTCCAGCCGGCTCCAACCGACCCACCGCAGGGCACGGCTGAGACCAGCAGCCAAGGTGGTGGCGCCTCGAGGAAAGTGTATTTAAGAAAGGGTAAAATGATGCATGGCAGAGAAGAGTGAGGAAAAAGTGCGGAAACAGCCCCGCAGACACCAAGGTGAGAGAAGAAGGAGGGGGAGGAGGTGCTGCAGGCACCGGAACAGAGATTCCCCCTCCGCTGCCTGCGCGGGTCCTTCCACGGGCTGCAGTCCTTCAGGATAAACTTGCTTCTTTGTGGGGTCTTCACAGGCTGCAGTGTGGATATCTGTTCCACCTTGGTCCTTGGTTCCACCAAACCAGATCTCAGGCTTTACGAGAAGATGATATATAAACATGTTTTTATTAATCTACATGAATCAATGTTGTCTTCCTGAAAATAAGGATCTTTCCGCTCTCGATTCAGATTTATGCTTGTCTTGGACAAAGAGCTTACTTTTTTTTCCTCCCTCAACAGCATATGCTACTCATATCTTATTACCACAATACATCTGTCCAATATCTTTTATTCTTGCAATATACAAAGCTCTTTTCTTCATTTAATGTTGCCATTACCAGAGCAACACCGCTTTTTGTTTTATTATTGTTTTTAATAGAGAGAAAAGAAAGCTATAAAAAAATCTCCAGAAAAAGTCTCCAGCTGATGAAAGATTGTTATAATTCTGATTTGTGCACGTCCCTTTTGATGCATAAAATGCGTGAGGAAAACCAAGTGAGTTTTAGAGCATGTATTTTAAAACTTTTCATGAGCATTCTCATTAATATTATGTCTAACCTGGTTTTGAATGTATGAAGAACAGCTAACAGCTTCTCCTGGCTTCTTAGTTTACCACCTAACCCCATTAATATGATTTTTAAGAGATGCTTTTCACAAGTCAGTAAGGGCCAAGGCTGTAGCTTTAGGCAGCAATGTGTTGAGCAGAAAGAACCACATTTATGTCTTCTAGATGGACATCAGGGTACTTTTACATCAGATTTTGCCTACTAGTAAATACCCCAATGATTTGACTGAGATGATCTATAACTTTTTGCTAAAAAGCAAATGAAAATCATACAAACATCATTTTGAAAACAACCTATAGAACACTCAGTCAGATGTCTTCATCTATTGATTTTGTAGGTTTAGGGAAGGTTTGGTAGATCCCTGCTCCCCTTTACTTGAGCACATCTTTATTTTATTACTCTCATATTCTATGCAACTTCTCCGTAAGAGTGTCCTTCATTTGAAGAGAACAGCTGCTAGCACAGTAATCACAGTGTCCCCTTCTGTGTCGGAAACAGTAGCTAGGAATCCTGTTCTCAGTTGTTATTTTTCTGTTCATGACACATCACAGCTGCATGAATAAGGCCACTTAAATTTAAGCACGAAAACATTAATTTAAAATGTTTTGTTTGGAGGAATCTCTATTATTCAATATCGAATACTGTTTTGATCTGTTCACAGATTTCAATGTCTCTGAAAAAATTTCAAGCACATCAGCTTTGTCCAAATCCCCTTGGAGCTGGGGCACAGGTGCCATACCCACATGACCAGGAGCTATGCAGTCCCCCAGCCTGCAATTCCATGGAAATCTCATCTTTTCATAACCAACTGACTACCCCAAATTGGATTCTTAATGGCACGCTACCTGGAAATTCAAGTGCAGCCTCTTTTATTTTCAAAGTAACCCATTTGAAGACAGACAGTTAAACTTACTTGTTACGACCACTTAACATGAATGAAAATTCTAGAAAGCAAAAAATATATTCTTTCACCCTTGGGGGATAGGGGGAAAGTGTTCATATTGTATTCAGGAAACCGGATGTGCTGAAGAAAAAAATTATAATGGTTGATTTCTCAATATCTAACTGCTAGTAGAATTTGGAACTGAAATCAGTAAAATAGAAACTGTGCCATTAAATTAACATTATAACAATACTCTTTTGAAATACCATTTTAAATATCTGAGTTCATTTCCGGGTCTCTGTGCTACCTGTGGATATGATTTCTCCTCTCATTCTCATGCACAATGCAGTAGGGTACACATGGTGCCTTTCAGGCTAGCTGGTTTTCTCAGTGCTTCAAAACTAAAATGCAAGTAAGCATAGAATTGTTAAAGAGTTGCACTTCCAAGTACTTCTTTATAATAGTCTTAAACGAAATCTCACTAGTGGCAGTGCCTTCCATGTATTTTCAATTTCAAAACCTTAATTTTGGGAAGCTAATTCAAATCCACATTCTTTATTAGGTCTTTAAGTCTGCCCTTGCTTGACTACTGCTATAATTTTAGGTTTTAAATCTAAAGAAATGGAAAAGATGGTTGAAGAAGAGATTTGAGAGTGAGCACATTAATGGCCAGGTTCCCTAGGTGCCTTCACTGTTTTTTGCATGCAGAGTCTTTTTCACTGGACTTCTTCAGAATCCCAGCAAATTGACGGAAGAGAATCAATGGAAATGCCTGCCCTTCTGTGAGGACAATTTCCCCTTCCTCAGCATAGACAGAAACATTTATGGACACCATCAGATGCAATTTCTATCAATTTATGTCGGTAGTGCTTCCGAAATATATCAAGTAGGCAACTCCTGCACTTTTATCTCAAAGAAGACAGCCTTCTGCTACCTGGTAAAGTATTATCACCCCTACTTTACAGAGGAATGACCTGCAAAGAAACTGCATGACTTGTTAACAGCCAAAAATGTTTTCAGCACAGTCACATCTCCACCTTCCACCATGGTGCCTGACAAACTCATCCTGCTCTTTTTTTATCAGGAATAATGTATATATCCCAGAATTTTTTTCCCAAATATCCAAGTAGTAATTTATCATTCTATTAGCTGCTGTTCATGGCGTGAGCATGTAAGTGAAATAAAAATACCTGAATCAGAAGGATTAATCTGGTAAAAAGCCAGTATGACTGTTCTGTTACTTTTCTGAAAAATTATGTATTGGTCCCACAGGAGCCTGGCTTGTGAAGATCAGAATAAACAGTGTCATTGCATGAAACAGTGAAGGCTGAAGTATTTATGAACTGGTTAAATTGCAGCCCTGCGTGAGAGTTTGGGGGAGACTGTTAATTATTCATGTATAAATTAAGAGTGGAAATTTTAAATTTACTTATCAACAGCCTTATTCACTTCAGAATCCCATCACTATACAATGATTATTTGTCCAAAATCCACCTTTTACTGACTTGGTTATTTAAAATGTAAACGGTTACTGAAAGGGCTTATCTGAGAATTGCGTACCCACATTTAAAAGAGTTAGGACCAGAATTTGAGTCCATCACTAGAGCTCCGGTGTCAGGCTTGGACACACTCTGCTGATTGCACTGTGTGTGCAGCCACAGAGCAGGGCAATGAGCTGCGTGAGGGAAGGCACCAGGTGGATTTTAGCGTCCTCCCTGGCTTTTGTGGCCCGTGCAGTATCTCGGAGGAAGCAGACACTGCTCTTTCTGCCTCTCTAACTGAAAGTGTGTGTGTGTGTGCATATGAACAAGTGCCTGCCTCTGCTCACGCATAACAGCATTCCTGTATGAGACCAGGTACAGGAGACATGAGATCCTAGGAGAACAAGGGAAATCAGAAGTGAATCTCAAGATTACATTATAATAAATATATATCTGTTCTTGCTTACTGAAGCACAGACATACCCATAAACCGCCGTGCTCAGATCAGACACTGAGGGGTTTAATACAAAGCAGTTAAGCATCTAGACAGCTTTGTCCTATCTGGAGATCATGAGAATGATAAGAAGCAGGCACTCACCGCACAACAGGCACATGAGGGATCCATCAAAGTAGTACTACAACTAGCTTCAAGGGAGACCAAACACAAAAGGCTGAGATGACGTTCACAGTCCCGGAAAAGGGAGTTTCCCATGTTAGAAAGCATTTCCCTTTTCCCACAGGGCCTTATCCCAGAGCCCACTAAAACCAAGGGGAAGCTCATACTCATTTTCATCTAGAGTGCATCCAAACTGTTACTACTACTGCTTTCTTTATAAAGCAATGTTGCATTATAAGACACAATGCTAATATTGACATGAGTATAGTAAGAACCATGCAAATTGTCTTCCGTGAAGTTCCATGAAGGTCTGAACTGTACCAAAATCTATGTTTTAGAGCATGGCCATGGAACTGCCTTCCCGTGGAGCCTGTTCAGGAAACCTGAAGAACACCCGGAAGACTGCACAATGCTACTACAGACTGTTGCTGAGAAGTGTCCTATGCCATCCAACTTCTCTACCACATATTACATCAAAAAAATTTATATCTAATTTATTTTGCCAGTATCGTTAGCTCACCATCCCAAATTTGGATATTATCTGTTTCACCA
>NW_008825615.1:19393971-19447825 GCF_000699105.1 Pygoscelis adeliae
GAACACTAAGGACAGGGGTTCACCTTTGCGTCCTGCTATAAAAACAAGGTCTTACTCAGACAGTGCTTAGTTCCACGAAGTCCTCATCCTTCATTTGCTTTATAGGTGCTGCTAGAATGGAAATTATACTGATAACCTGTTCTGCAGTAATATTGAAGAGAAACACTGTATCAAAATCGGTTGCAAAAACCTTGCAGATACTTCTCCCCTCACAAGAGGTTATTAATTTGTTAATAATTCAATCTATTTTAGGAATCCAACATTTAGATCAGGTAAACTTATCAAGCTGTTAATATTTCTTTGGCTGTAGATCTGATTTAAGAGGCTCTTACTGGAAGTTAGCATTGCTGCTAGTTCCAGATCTTTTCCTGTATCAACCTCAAAAGCCCCAAGTCGTGCTAATCAACAAGCTACCCGGTGTGCTTTAAAACGGAACTGTGAAACAGAACATTCAAAGAAAGTGGAACTACGCACGTGCACAAAAGAAGAAAAGAATAAAAAAAAAGGCCTGTTTAGCTTGTCTCTGTGTGTTTTTGAAAAAAACAGTCTCGTCAAAGCTGTGGTTTGGACTGCGGCCACAGAAAGAGCCCAGTCAGCACAACTGGGCGCACTTCGGGCAGGGAGTAGGAAAGAACAAGTGTCTGTGGGCAGGATGGGAACCTCTTCAGATGGATCTGCTAAGGGAATAATGAAATGGTGCCACAACTTCAGTTAAAATATGGGGGAGATAAATGTTTAGAAGGCAGTTCAGAGCAATAGTGCAAATTAATTGTCTAATTGTAAGGTATAATTTAAGCTTTTACTAAGTCTATCAAGATGTATACAGACTACATATTTATGAGAAAAATACCATTGACTCCATATAATCAATAAAATCGAGAGTCCCTATGAGATTCAGCTACTTAGCCTGCCAATCTTTATGACATTACAGTATTATTCCTCTTGGTTTAAGATGTTTTCTCCTTTCAGCTGCTGCTAAGCCTGCACAAACGGGAAGGAGCCAAATGATTGCACTGAGGAAACAGCGAGTCTGAATAGACACAAAATGCTGTCAAACACACCGAGTGAACAGAAAAAATATGCCTTTAATTTCTTTTAGTTGTTGCCTATTACTTCTATCAGCAGTTGGGCAGGGGGAAGGAAAATAAATCAGATGCGAGAATGATTGTCGCAATGACAATACCCCACTTAAAGAGCTATTGAAAAAATTTATAGGATTTAAAATGCATGAAGAAAACTGGGATTAAAAAATCACCTCTGGAGAAATGTATAGAACAGCCCCTGAATTCCGTGCCCTCTCCTAACCACGCAGCTGATATGAACAGCGAGGGATGTGAGGCTTGGGGGTGTTTAACCCAGGCCTCGTCTCTAAAAGGAAAGAGCCAGCAAAAAGAAGGGCTTTCTAAGAACAAGCACCTCCCATGAAAAGCCTGATTCCCTCAAAAACATGAACACCTGAACTGGGCCCACTCCTCAAAGCGATGTCAAGCTCACTGCCACCCCCAGCCCTGCAGCAAAATTTCTATAGGAGATGAACTACGTCCGTCCAGGTTTCCTTGTCATCACGTAGAAGGGAAGCCACAGCGAGGGAGTTACCGTGGCTGTGGGCTGAATTAACATCTGATCACAAACACCTGTTTCCCTTTTTGATCCTCTGCATTCAAAGCGCAGGACTCCACCGGGGTCCTGGCAGCAGGGGCGCAGTGCTACAGATAGGCACGCTGCTCCCCGGCTGTGCAGCCTGAGGAGCGCTGTACGCTGGCTCCCCTAAGCCACACGCTCACCAGCTATGCCATCGTCTGCGCTGTGCTACAGGAATATTTATCTCGACGTGCCTGGCCTGCCTTTGCCCCTCCTCTCCCCATGGGTTAAGCACACGAGGTCTGGAAGAGCTCTTCCTCTTTGTGAACTGCTGTGAGATTTCTGCCCACAGGAACGGTACCTGGATCTGACAAGTGAAAAAGCAACCTGATATTTTCTGGCCTGTATCATTAAATGGTGGGTTGCCCTTATCATGATCCCAGTTAAGCCAGTAAGTGTTTTGCCATCAGCTTCAGCAGAAGCGTGTTCAAGCCCTAGATACCAAAGATTTGATGATGGCAGGTCACCTAGAAAATGAACTGAAATTTATAAAGAGCGTGTTGCTCTCGCATCAAAAGACAGATAGAGTGGTAAGAACTGGGAGGACAGACAACACATGACTGTTTTCACAACACACTACTATATAGATCAGCTAAAACTTGAACCTGATAACAAAGAATGTCTGTCTTAGAAACTCCATGGAAATGCATGATCCTTGAGTGATTTTTCTGCTTTGGATCTCTTTCTCACTTTCTTTTGATGGGCAATGGTCACCTTTAAACCTTTGACTTTGATACTGCAAGTAATTATTGCTACCACAAACGATGCAGTAACATTTATTAATTGCACAGTTTCTCTTAAGATGTTAATGGTGACTATGATGCAGTTTCACTTTCCTTCAGTAAAATAAATCTATGAACTACTCTGTGGTTTTCTCTATATATCACTAAATGCTCTACTGTGCGGGTTGTCCGACAGTAACAGACTTGTTACCCTATTTGTACCTTGGTAATGTACTGCTAAGAGGAATTAATAGCTTGCTAAGCAGAACCACTTTGCTGCTTTCTATATGCTTTGCTGGCATTCACACTGTCCTGTATGATTTTCAGGATTTAATATCAATTTTGCAAGTGCATCTGTCAAAGACAATTAAATTATATGACAGATATAATTTGTATTGGACCAATCCATGCAAATCTTTCATTGTTGCAGGTATGAATATTTTATATTACACAATGAGAAACTAAAAGCAATTCAATTTGATTTAGCCATGGGGTTTCCAATCAAGGATATGTGGTTTCATACATACTCCAGCCCTTTGCATTGACCTTGGGCAGAATTTTTGAAGTATATATAAAAAGAAAAAATGTATTGCCTGTGATATTCAAAGAAAATGAAGCTGGCACTCACAGACCCTGTGCTATACTAAACTCTTATCAGTGAACAGAACTTCCATTTAAAATGAGTGTAAAAAGCCAGCTAATTTTCCTTACGACTCTAGAATAATTTATTAGGATTTTATTTTTGATAGCAACTAGGAAACATGGAAATGTGGATCCCATATTCTTCCCTTTGTGTGCACGCTTAACTCCTTTTATATTCACATCAGAGACATCTATCTGGTCTCATTTATACTACACTCGTGAAACTTGAAGTTACAGAGGTCCAGTTATTCGTGATTCTCCCTGATGTACTCCAGCTCAAATTCAAGCCTTTCTCCTCAAAGATAGAACCAAATTATTAACTATATAAACTTATTGCAACAGTGAAGCTAAGAGCATAAAATTAAGTATCTAAGAACAAAAATTCCAAGCATATAGATCAAAAAGTTTTCAGGAAAATATGGCTGAGATTTCTAACATATTGGCAATAATAGAATGCAACAAATATAATAAGGAAAATTTACGGACCATAACTAATATGATGTAATCTATGTTACAGAGTTGTATGACTCCTGGATATATAATTTAAAAACTTATTAGATAAAGCAGAAGTGGAACATTTTATGCTCTGTGCTATGGTCATTCCTCCTTCTCTATATTTGTTAAATTCATTTAAGAACTGTGTAAACTGTTTTAAACGTAATGGATGGAATGCTTTTATTTATATGGCCTTCAGCATGCTTATTACTCCAATTATTTTGATTATCTTTCCTATTAATTTTAAATAATTTTATTATTTTTGAAAAGCTGCTGCAAAATCTCCTTTCCTTTAGTGGGAAACTATGAGATGCAAAACTGGTAGAAAATTAATAATGCAATTTAAAAAAAAAAAAAAATTTCAGAATAGTAGGTGGACTACAAAAAGCAGTGACTACACAATCATTTCTTTATGTTTATTCTCTAAAAGATGCACCCTGCAAACCACTCGATATTTGAAATTTGATCAGCTATGCTACATACAGTTGTATGCCTGAATTACAGAGCATGTAATTTGGCCTCTACATTCAGTATATGCCACTTTCTTTCAGCTTTGCTTAACATGCATAAATGAAATCTGTGGAAATGTCTTCATTTTTCTAGATCACTTGAAGAGGCATTTACAGTGAAATAACTTCCATGAAACATATTAAGCAGATCTAATTATGCAATTATTAGAACAAAATAGCCTCTATTCTGTGGGTTTTTTGCAAAAGCAAAAGATAAGGTCAGGCAGAGTGCTGCTGTTTAATATGCTCATGTGCTGAAGTACCTTCACCTGCCTTCTAGCATTTTAAAATAGCATGTTTCATTCAAAAAAGGATGCCGGTAGTCACCAACTTTGCTAAATGCACAGATTTTAAACACCTAGTAAATATTGTTTAACTAACTGTTTTCACATTTCAGAAGACGATACATTTTAAAATGTACCGCACTGGGCACTACATGATCATGTTGATCACTTGTTGCTAAATAAAAAGGATGTAGGCTGTCTCAAATGACAGGGAAACATGATAGATATGGATCCATGAACTAATTATGAGCAAATGCAAGAGCGGATATTAATGCATGCCTGTAAAATAATTACATTGGTACTACAGAAATCAAACCTTCAAACTTCTCCACAGAAGTCAAAAAGCAACAGTAATTACAACTTGTGAATTGATGACAGCCAGCCTGTACCTTTGTTCTTATTTCATACAGACCTCACTTTTTTTCCTTTTTGGCTTTGTTCCTGCATAAACTTTTAAAGAGCGAGATATTTTACTTGAACATCAGAAAACTATACTGGAAAATACAAATTTATTGATTTTTTTTGATAGGCATATCCAAAACTAGAAGGGCTAATGCTCAAGGGAGAAAAAAAAAAAACCTCTACTGTTGAAAAGTTTAAGACATGGGAGGGAAAAAAAATACATACAGAGAATACTTCCCATATCCAAACATTTCAAGCCATCTGAACACTGTTCACTTGCTGCAAAGTTGCCAATTCTAAAACCAGGATTGAATGAGTCTTACTAAAGAAGACCCAGTAACCCAGTGATCCTCCAGACCTCTGCTTAAAGCTAGGTTTCTCTAAAAAATTCTTATATCAAATCTTAAACCTTACTGTACAATTAATGTTGGCTATCCAAAAGAGTGCATACTATGTGTGTGACCACAGCACTTTTTTAAAGCTCTTTAAAGAATATTTCTGTTCGATAGCATTTTTGTTAGCAACATTTCTATAATGTAAATGCTCCTATCACTGTGCAGCAAATATGTGGGGTTTTTTGCTCTTATCTCATGTAGTGCACTTGATAAGGGGTACTACTGAATCTTCTGCACGCTGCATTACAAAGAAAACTGTCTTTTTGTAAGGCATTTTCTCTCCACTGCTTTCACATAAAATAAATGCTCTTGTAGCTGGATGACTGTATTAATACTCAAATGAAAACTGAAACCCTTCTACTTTATCTGAAGTATAAATCCCCGAAAAGATTCTTGCCTTTCCAATTGTGTTCGTTGTAATAAAGGTTAATATTGAACTGAACTTATCGTATTCTATCATCACATGTTAAGTTCCAAATCTGTGTGTGTGATCTATTTGCTTTTTTATTGTTGTAATTAAAGAATGGGACAAAATGTTGGCAATATTATTAAAAAGAACAGAGCATAAGCATTTTACTTAAAGACAGTTCAAACCTATTGCTTTCATGAGAAGGAAAAAAAACATGGTGCAAAGTACTGGGGGGAGGGTAGGGAAAAGCATCTGTTGAAAATTAACTACTTCAACCTTAATTAATACATAATTTTCTACCTGATGAGATGGTGGTGTAGAAAGTATAAATTGAAGGAACAAGAGTAAGAAATGAGTCATCTTTGACTTACCGTATCAAAGACTATTGCTGTATTGCAGTCAGCATCCAAAGACAGAGCATGAAGCTTCTCACAAATCAGAAAAAATATATGATCAATGAACAAATCAAATTCATTGTAAAAATAAAGGCCAGAGATTAGAGTATGTATCCAAGGGTCTGGTTAGTCACAGCTTTGACTAGCCTGCTACAGAGCGCTGCAAAACAAGTATACTGCAGCAGTGTGGCAAGCATAGGATTGCAATGCATGTCCCATATATTCAAGCTTAATAGAAAACATGGTCTGGAGCTTATTCCATGTGGAAGTGGGGTTTGTTTTATGCAAGCAGAAAAAAGAGGGTTTTTTTTCCCCACATAATAGAATTAGAAATGAAGATTTTTCTTGATTATTGTACACAATAATTCCCCAGGATATCAATTACATAAAGCAGGTGCCTCTGTCTCCTGTTTCCCAGATAAATGCCTGTAATCTCATTTCACAAATGATTCTATTTAGACAGGAGCCACCTATTGTGATGATATCATTTGCTCTAGTATCCATAAATGGGCAACTTCCTACCAAACGTCATGACCACTGACGACACAAATCTTTATAATATTGAGTGGGCAGGGTGGCTGATGGGGTCCCATCAATCTACAGCAGCTTCTGCTGATGTGATATCATGAATCCTGCATAATCATCTAAAAGGCTGAAAATGAAGAGGAGCATTAAACCTGTCTGGTGGAGCTCATTAAAAAAACCCACCTAAAACTGGAAAGAAAAAAAAAAAATCCTAGAGAGGTAGTAAAGGCAAATAAAACATAACCACATAGCAGTGGCACCTTTTCAAATGCCTTCTGCACTCACAAAGATACTGGTAGATATGAACAAAATCACTCTCAGTCAAGAAGTGTAGCTGTCAGTTTCCTTTTAGCAAATAAGAAAGACTGTATATCCTCTTCCCTTGCAAATGCAAAATATACATTGACAGCAAAAAGGACCAGTGCTTCAATGATGCACAAATTAGCCCACTCTTACGGAATATTTTTAGAATTAGCAACTGCTTGTCACAGTAGCTTGGAATATGAACTCTGTAACAAAATACCCTTAGACTGTTTGAAATCCAGTCTGCTAGACTGGTTTGCTTTATGCTCTAGCTGCATGGATTTCATTTCTCAGATCAGTGTTTTCTTAAGAAAATTCATTCCATTAAATATACATATTTGGGAAATGTTGTGATACTCACAGTTAGCTGAAATTAGTTTCCATCTGCCTGCTTTAACACAGAGATTTGAGGAGAGTTAAAGATGATACAGGGTTCACTTGCTTCCCCACCCTTTCCCCAAGGGACTCGGTTGTGCCTAGTGGCTAAAGCAAATTGCTTAAGAACTTTGTATTTAATATTTTTCCTGGCAGAAGTTGGTAAGAACTTCAAAAGAAGGTCCCCAGTTTCAAAAAATTACCTGAGGGCATTTTTTAACAGGATCTCCACACATCTTCGTTTACATAGTCCTGCTTTGAACAGACTGAGCTGCATCTAAACAACTTCTTAATACACAGACAGAAAGGCATAACATTAGGATCTATCCACATTAGTGTTTGGACAATGCTCACAGGAACGCCAGTCAAGCTGGGGTTTCGGGGTAGAAAACTTTAAAGCTTAAAAGCACAAAAACTGAGAGGACTTTTTATACATTTCCACTGATGTAGTTCCATCGCAACAGAGTCCACTTCTCAAAATCCAGCCCCTCCATTGTAGATGGCCCTTGTTATACCTTGCATTTACTTCATAGCATCTTTGGGGCAGGGACCACCCTTTACTAAATTTCTGTATTACACATAGGGAGGGTCCCAAAGGCAAGCAGTGCTAATGTTAATTTGCACTCTTTCAGAGTTGACTACTACTACAGTGACTCACATCAGGTCTAGATGGGGTGAAAGCAAAATTTGAGCACAGCATCCATAGCTCCAAGACGCAGCTATGCTGTCAAAGCAGAAAAGTCAATGGGTTTTCTAAAAGCACCCTAAAGAGAAGAACTCCTTTCTCAGAGACTGAAAACAATGGAGAAGACTATTTCAGAGCACTGAATAGCCATTTAGACATGATCAGGTTCTGTCCTTCTCCCTTCCTCCCTCTTGTGCTCATCTTCAAGATAACACTAGCTGATCTCCCTAGATATGCTGTCTAGGCAAAGACAGAAGCACAGCTTTGACTCTGGGGATCATAACCCCTTCATTTCAGTACTGGGTGGAAGTAGAAAAGCATACACTCTGTGTGTCCAGGTGGCACAAATATTTTCCATGTGTTTCCATGACAAAAGATAAAGATAACACAAGAAACAGTTAGAAAGTGGAAACGTGTGTGAGTGTAACTGAGATTGATGGTCGAGAAATTTCTCTCTTGGCTAGATAAAGGATGATGAAATGAGAATGAGGAAAACAAAATGCAGAAAATAGCTAAAAAGAATATTCATCACTGCTCCATCAAATTCAGTCCTGCCTTGGGAAACGCCAAATGTCAGATTTTCTTGGTAATGTACAAAGACCTTTAAGGCTGTTCCAGGACGTCGTAGGAAAGCGTGCATTTTCTTAAAACAATATCTTTTTCCGCATCTGAGCCAAAGGATGTCACCACTCTTCCTTACCCTAGTTTTGAGCTTACCAAGCACACAGCAATGAGCTTAGAGCACAGCTTTTCCATGCAGAGGAGGATGTTAAACATGGTCCAGTGGAAGACGCCCTGATGGTTCTGATCTTTGCTTAAAGGTCTCTAGGCTTTGTAAGAGAGAGTGCTAAAGAGAATGGACCATCATTCCCAAACGGTTCCCATTTGTGTAGGGCTATACTGTCAGAAAATACCCCAAACATATTACTGTCTCAGGAATGGCCCGAAGATTATACTGAAAGGACGAGTCACTCCAGTGAAAGCAAAGCTGTTGTATTGTATTTGGTCCAGGGGAGATAGGACCACAAACATCTAATGTTAAGCAAACAAACAGTGGACATCTGACAAAACTGCAGACCACACAACAGAATATTCTACCCCTCTTAATGTCTTTGCTTTACATTTGGAATCATAAAAAACCACCCTGATATCCTAACAAATAAGTCTAAATGTCCTTAGACCACCTTTGAAATTCCTACTGGTCTTCCTTTTATTGGACTTATTCTTTCTAGCATACTTGGAAACTAAATCCCTCCAGGCATTAGGGCCAGTCTATAAATCTGCACATTCCTGGGCAGAGAATAAGCAGACTGGATCTTCTTTAAAATGTCTAGACGTTCCACTAATTAGAATTGAAACCTAAGTCATAAAACACCATTGGATTATTGAAACTCAATTCTGAAAGGTAGGAGACAGAAAGACGCTACCTTCTAAGACACCTACTGATATTTTAGTAGATAGTCTCTTTAAAGTAGAGACGGAAGGAACTGCTTCAGTTAAATGAGCTTGTCTGCTGATTCGAGTAGCAAGAAACCCTGCCAACTCCAATAAGTGTCACTGTAACTTATATTAATTAGTGGGGAAACACAAAACCAACAAAAATTATACTGAAAAAAATTGCAATACTTTCCTTTTAAACTGCAAACAACCAACAATCGGTACAAATAACAAGTGAATTCTTACATGTCATCGTTTTCCAGAAACAGAGTAGGAAAACAGTTACCGCGCATTGTGTGATGCTTCCTTTAATCGTGTTACTCAGGTCGCCCCTTGTGTCTGTCGATTAACAAGGACCACGCACACCAAGACAATGAAAAGCCCTATGAGAACTTGTACTTCCACTCATTTCTACAGCAAACAAACAGGAAAATTAAGCAAGGGTCTTGGACAAAGAAATTTTAGTCTGCTATCCTTTCTAATGTTTGCAGCCAGGATCAGAAATGCTAAGGACTAAAAAATGCATCTTCCTTCTTTTAGACAGGTCTACCTGTGTCTAAAATCTCTTGAGGAGCTGAACCTAACTGATAGGACACATTGGACAGACATTAGTACAAGATGCATCACACTGCTGGACTAAAGCAAAGATTCTTCCTTAAATCCCTCTGAGATTCATCACTATTGCTTTTCAACAAGACCACAGAAAACTCCAAAGGGGGATTTCAGTCTCATAAGGCCAAATGTAATTTGTCATGATATAATAATGATGATGAAAAATAATCTGCAGTTTTTAATTACTTGTCAAAATCCTATTACCCAACAAAAAGCTAGAAATACCTACTGCCAATAACATACCTAAATAAATTCTTAAGAATAATAATCACAATAAATTATTACTTAATGGCTAAAACAATCAGGAAAAAGCCCTGTTCATAAGCTCATTTCTATACCACCAGCTGCAATGCTGGTATCCCAAAGAAAACATGAATGTTCATTTTAGTTTCACACTCCATCAGGAATGCAGGTGTAAAAAAACCCTACCAAATAAAAAGTGACATGTTCCAATGGGAAAACACATACTTTTCATTTACATATCAATATTAAAATAACTGAGAGCAGAAATGTTTAAAATTTTTAAGGGGGGCTTAGCTTTGTTTTTCAAAGCCTCGTTAGCCCAATTCTTGGTTGATAAGGAACAACCATGGTTTGCATCTAGTGACCCTCCTAAATAAATCACCATTTTTGGGGAGATTGGAAGAAATGCATAAAAAGTTCTGTCTGATGTTATTCTGCCTTTGCAACTGTGCATTTTACTAAGTCATTCTCTTTTCAGTGAAACTCCTCACTGCTTTGAAAGGGAGCTCTGTTCCACATTTATGGCCCAAAAGTTTGTGCAAAATACTGTTTAATATAAGCAGTAACTAAATACTCTCTTCTACCATAGACCTCGATACAGTAGGATGCCTGGTAGAAAGAGCCAAAGGTCAGATGGTTGGCAGGCTTCATCCTCGTAGCCTATAAATCTAATTCTTAGAGCATTTCAGATCAGGATTTTCTATAAATTATAGCTATTGTGACAAAACATTCCCATTGGCAGACAGAAGATTTATAGAGAGAGTTTTCTTCACTGAAGATCAAAGCTATAAAATGGTCCTAACATTGACCAGCAAAGCTATGGTATGGTCATAAACCTGTGACACGAAAAAAGAGGGTTGTTGCAGGTTAGGATGTCAGAAATTCTTTATATTCTGATATTACCAAGGTGGAAGATGCATCTGTGAGCAGGACAGCTTTGTGAACAATAATCCCTCACTCATTTGGAGGCAAGACTGCAAAAACTTCTGGCTACCCTTCAATGCAAGTGTTGAAGAAATGGAAGTATAAACAACAAAGAGAAAGACAATCCTGAAAGACCATAGAATCATAGAATCGTTAAGGTTGGAAGAGACCTCCAAGATCATCGAGTCCAACCGTCAACCCAACAACACCATGCCCACTAAACCATGTCCCTAAGCGCCTCATCTACCCGTTTTTTAAATACTTCCAGGGATGGTGACTCAACCACTTCCCTGGGCAGCCTGTTCCAATGTTTAACTACTCTTTCAGTAAAGAAATTTTTCCTTACATCCAATCTAAACCTCCCCTGGCGCAACTTGAGGCCATTTCCTCTCGTCCTTTCGCCAGTTACTTGGGAGAAGAGACCGACACCCACCTCGCTACAACCTCCTTTCAGGTAGTTGTAGAGAGCAATGAGGTCCCCCCTCAGCCTCCTTTTCTCCAGGCTAAACAACCCCAGCTCCCCCAGCCGCTCCTCATAAGGCTTGTTCTCCAGACCCCTCACCAGCCTCGTTGCCCTTCTCTGGACACGTTCCAACATCTCAACATCCTTCTTGTAGTGAGGGGCCCAAAACTGAACACAGTATTCGAGGGGCGGCCGCACCAGTGCTGAGTACAGGGGCACTATCACTTCCCTGCTCCTGCTGGCCACACTATTTCTGATACAGGCCAGGATGCCATTGGCCTTCTTGGCCGCCTGGGCACACTGCCGGCTCATGTTCAGCCGGCTGTTGACCAACACCCCCAGGTCCTTTTCCGCCAGGCAGCTTTCCAGCCACTCTTCCCCAAGCCTGTAGCGCTGCATGGGGTTGTTGTGGCCAAAGTGCAGGACCCGGCACTTGGCCTTGTTGAATCTCATACAGTTGGCCTTGGCCCATCGATCCAGCCTGTCCAGGTCCCTCTGCAGAGCCTTCCTACCCTCGAGCAAATTAACACTCCCGCCCAACTTGGTGTCGTCTGCAAACTTACTGAGGGTGCACTCGATCCCCTCATCCAGATCATTGATAAAGATATTGAACAGAACTGGCCCCAAAACTGAGCCCTGGGGAACACCGCTCGTGACCGGCCGCCAACTGGATTGAACTCCATTCACCACAACTCTCTGGGCCCGGCCGTCCAGCCAGTACCAATAGTAACACAAAAACTGTACCATTAATGCCTTCTATTAAAGTCAATGAGATTGCTTCAAAAAGTTCACTTTTTTCTTCTTACTGGCATCTCCAGAGGGCTTAATTTAGAGGCTTTTAATAGCCTACCCTTTCTTTCTTCCTTTTCAGAGCTTCCAGTCTTTTCTTTGCAGTAGCATTTTCAGAATGTACCCAAGAACTTGATATCTCAAAATGGTTATTGGAAAAGAAAAATAAACAGTAAACACCTGGTCTCCCTGTGGAGATGTGTAAGCTTACAGCAGTTAAGAAGTGTCTCAACTTTGCACTGTTAAATTTTAACAAACTTTATAACAGGGGCATTATTTTTACCAAACCGACAAATATTTTTCTCAGGTAGCACTGCCTCAGAAACCACTCGTCAGAGAATGTCAATGTAGACTTTCTGAGCCTTTCTTGTTTTGAGTAAAAATAGTTACCAATGACTTCTGATAAATGACAGGCTTTTATCTTTCTATCTTTTTGTTTTCTGATCTATGTCCCATGATGAACACAGTTCTTTCACTTGCAGTCCTGTGTTCCTTGCCTTGACTTCCCCTTCCCCTTCTCCTTCCCAATTTTCTAAGCTCAAATAGACGAAAAAGTGATGTGAGACAATCTTTTCCTATCTGGTTTTGGATTTTACACATTCCGGGTGTCTTTGAAAGATGACCAGTAGACTTTATGACAAAACTGAAGATGCTGCTCTAAGAAATCATTCTAGAAACTACGGAAAACATATAACGAAGAGGAAGGTCTTGAAGATGACCAAAGGATGACCAGGTTCTGGCTAAATCTCACATCAAGAAATCTGTTCTCCCTTGAGAAGCTGAAGAACCTAGCACATCTTCAAGTAGTACAATTGTATTGGCAGTTTGTAGATGTGATCAGTAGCAGCATTTCAGAGAAGAACACTGGGACAGGACTACAGGCTTATGACATGCTCATGTCAGCTGTGTGTAAGGGGGGAAAACATTCATTTTCTCTGAAGCTAGAACCTCCATCTTCACATTTGACTTCAGTGGCCATGAATGACCATAATGAAATGTGAAGATAGCAATGGCAGACTGGAATGCCTTGGTTTGAGGTTTTAGGTCTTAAATGCATGGTGTAAATGCTTCCATGTTTGCACGGAGCACTGTAAATAACAAAGAATAGTTTGCTCTTATGTGTTAGGGAATTCAAACGCAGGCAAAACATCTTTTATGCATAGGTGAGATCTGTACTGCAAAAAGCTTGCAACCGTTTATGCTCAGCCACAGGTACTAAGATTAATAAGATATTAGTAAGTACTGAAATTACCAGGATCAAGCTTCTGGTTGAGCCTTACCCAGTCATACAGTTTGAAGTCAAAAATACCCCAACTAAATTGTTAAGTCTGAATTCCTGGAAATAATGGTCAATAAGATTTCCTCTACTTACCTCTGTATTGAGTTTAATTATTTTTATGTCTTAAAAAAAGAAAGCAAAAGAATTGGAAAAAGGAATTCTTCACTTATAATACAAGCTGAACTGCTTGAAGAGGAAAAGAGGATCTGAGGTTTTAGCCCAGGGAATATGAAGACTATGACTTTGAGATTTGGCTTTGTGTAAGAAACCAAGGCGAAAGCTTCGGGGAAAAGCAAAAGCAGATAAACAAGATTTGGGGGAAGAGGGCAGAGACACGTGTCAGCAGCTGCAGACAGCTCGAAGGCTTTCTCAGAGCTGGCAAGCCCAAAGGAGTCACCTCACACACATAAGGCTCCAAGTGGAAGCACTGTCTCCAAGTCACAGCCAGGAGAAGCAGACAGTCTACAAGTTCTCATTAACATTTCTTGGTTATTTGCTAATAATAGCAAGTAATCTCGATTGTACGGTGTGTAAACAAAATCCTGCTTCACTTAATGTATGCTTTGTACCTCCAGTATGCAAATATGACTACTATGTAAGCCCAATATTAAATGTGTGCTGTGCTGCAACAGCTGGAGTACCGAAGTTTGGACCTTTTGAAGTCAAAACATGTTGTGGGGTTTGACATCGTGTTCAGGTCCTTGTTCTGGCTGATACAGTGATCCGAGATGACAAACTTTGTTCTGAAGGTGAAACAAAGTCAAGTTCTGTAACCTCAAACATTGCCATGAGACAAAACAGTCGTCTTCTGGCCATATCTCATCATAGGCACTGGCAGTAATCCATTTCCAGGCATCACAGCTCATAAACTCAGAACTATTATGGACTCAATAAAGTCAATCAATACATTAGTTAAGTGAGATGGAATGATTTAGCTCATAGGGAAAAAAATATGGGGCTCAGTATTTTTTGTTGCTGTTTTTGAGCATCTCAGAATAACGAATCTCAAGAAAACTGAGTTCAGCCAGACACCCATGCCTTGGCACATTCACTTGAAATAGAATCAGGAAAACAAAGACTTTTTGTTTTGTTTAAATAAATTGAGAGGTCTTCAAAGCAAGGACTGCTTCTTACTATCTGTTTTACAAAGCCCTCTTGAAGGGCTTTTCTTCTGAGACCCTACTTCATATTGAATATGTGCAACAGCTTGACAATATACTGGTTTTGTTCCATATAAATTTGAAAAGTCAAACTCTAAAGTATCAGCATATCACTGGAGAGTTTTTCAAAGGTGGGAAAACCTATAGTACTTAAATGGCTTTTCCACAGTGCCAAATCTGAGCTAGATATAAAAACATGGTACAGTGGTAATGGGAGGAAATGTGGTACACTGGATCCCACAATATGCGTTAAAAATACATTTTGATGCAAATTCTCTTCAGTCTTACATATTAACTTAAAGTGATAAAGGTAAACAGCTGCATGTATTTACACACATCAAAATAATCAATAATGTGCGTTGACTTACCACAATCTACGAGATTTTATTAGCAACTCTGCCTTTTATTTTAGAAACTAATTGAATTATATTTAATGTTTCCTTTTTTGGAGAAAAAAAAAATATTCACAACATGGGATAGGGAAACTGCATTTTTGTAATGAAAGAAACCCCAGAATACTTTAATGAAATTATATACAATACTCAATATTGCAATATTCAATACTCAAATATACAATAATTTCATATAATAGCAGTTAGATCTTCTTCCTCCTCTGCCAGCCTATATTTTCATTTCAGAGAACCTTGCTCCTATCCCAAAAGAAAGTTCCCAAGCTGACATATACTACAACTTTTAATTCTTTTTTTTTTAGCTTGAGTAAGTCCAGAGGCTTCTAGCATAAGCTGTGGCAGTTAAAATGTGCAATGAAAAGACTGTTTAGCATGGCTACCAAAAATAGCAAAGTTATTTCTGACATAGCGAACAAAATAGTAGAAATATTCTTTCGGTAGATTATTTCTATTAAGTTTCGTGTTTCTTGCAGAAAGACAATGTATGCAAGACTACTCATTAACAGTGGTAAGGAAGAAGAAGTAAAATCCTCTAGCAATAGCTCAGCAAAGCATATTACAGTACATCTGTCAACTGGCTCTTCTTTAAGTGTGGCTGAGGGCCAGAGAATGATATGACAAAAATGCGGGTATCACTGATAGATTATTTAACCCTGCCAGCGTGCAAAGGAAAAGCGTCAGCAATAACATTAATATTCACAGTGGCAACCTTTGATGCTTTTATAATTTAGATTTGACCTCAGTGAGAACTTTGGCAAAAGATTGTTGTGTTTCTGTGATTCTAGTCTTTTATGAAAGGACAATAACCCCCCTGCATCAACCCTTCATCGTGATTGCCCAATAAGAACCTACAAATGTTTGATAACTAGGATTTTGCGGACTAGAACTGAAGCACGCTGGCAAAGCTGATATGTGTAGAAGTCACTATGGTTACTGCCTGCACTTGCTTTGCCTCCAATAAAATGTTTCATTTCCATAAGCATTAAAATTCACCAAATGCACCAAAATTATTCAGACAGAAAAAAAAAATCCCTTCGGTTTACAAGACTTTTAGCTGTGTTGCTTTTATCTTTTAAAGTTTAGACTCTTAGCTGAGGCATATTATTACACATCCGTGTATAAGGACAATTATTGCAGTAGAAACCTTGTGGTGGAAATGCTTCGTTAGACCCCAGCTTCAGCAGCGTGTGCGGAACAGCTCTCTGCTCTTGGCCAGTGCAAAGCCAAAACCCAGAAAATGCTGTACAGGATGCCAGACGAGAAGCACTAGGTGGGGATTAACAAGCCAAATTCAGATGAGTACACTTAGTATTATTGTAAATCTTCCCACTTCTAAGAAAATTAAAAGTTCATCTTCCCTGATTAGCTTCTCTGTCTGTTGTAATAAGAAACAGTTATATGTAAAAATAATTTTTTTTTGTTTTGCTTTATCTTATAGTAATCAGCATGATTCTTCCTTTCACTGTTCTTTCATAAACATCAAACTGGCTAGAGCTTATGATATTTCCTGAATTCACTGTCATTTGGTATACCATAAAACTGTTCTTTACAATTGTATCCAGTGGCTGTGTCCTCGACAGTCGCTAAAAAACATTTCTCACTTTCATTCTCTTGCTGCAGGTAGCTTTCTACTTAAGTTCCTCCCAGCATGCCAGGTGATTTTGCTCCCTGCTATTGCCTGTTGTTTTGAAAACCTGCCTGAACCACCGTCAGCACTCCTCCTACATCTAAGTAACCTATTCTTCCTCTTTTCACCTCAATACCTCCTTACAGCTAATTGCCTTTAGTCACCAGGTGACATAGCTGACAGAGGTAGATCAATGCGCTCTTTATCAGTTCAGCTATTTGCCTTCATTTTCCCTGTACCTGATTTTGCTGATGATCCCTTTAAGTGAAAGTTCTTAATATTACTCTTCATACCCTCAATGAGGTCCTTTGAGAAGGTTTCACTGAGAACCTTTTTCCCCTTTTTCAGGAAGGGCAGAGTGCTCACTGGGAACAAGACATCCAGGTAGAATACTTGAAACCTTCAGCAAAAAAAAACTGAGCTATAGCTATGGTTTGTAAAGAAGCAATGCCGTCAGAGGCTTATTCCTGCCGCTGAGGCAGGATATATAGTCCCCTCCACACCCAATTGCACATAACCTCTTCTAGCATTGCCAGCCCCAAGTACTCAAACAACAACCCCCAAAGTCACAGATGGAGCTTTCCCAAAATCATAAACGCTTTCTTAAAAGATAGATATGCAAATTTCACTTGATATTGACTTTTTAGTTGGTAGGGTATATTCAGATCAGATTTCCAACCTGTAAGAACTCAGAATACTGTCTGTCATACCATTACTTTCTTAACCCAATTGAAAAACAAAGCTTTTCCTGTAATCCCTCATTTTCAGAATAACAGACTTCGGCCAATGCATTAAATGTCCCATGAAACAACAAATCAGCAGTGGTCACTTTTTCACGCATAATTTCCATTTACGATAGCTGGGTACATTAAAGAGGGAGGAAAGTACTTCCTAGGAGTTCAAAGGACTCAGCTGTTGATTTAAAATAGTTTAATCCACTGCCTGAAATCTCCAGTCTTCAAGGACAAACATGTCACAAGGCAACTACTTTATGCCTTCAACAGAAGTCATCAATATCTATGTAAGTCATAGAAAGTCATATGAATAGTATTGAACAATTCTCTGCTCAAGATTTTTCAACATAAATGAGAATATGAAAAAGGTTTTCCTCCTGATGAGGTCTTACTAAATGCACTTGTGTCCAGGTTTCAGCAAAAATAGAACAGCAGTTTAGTGGGAGCTTATAAAAGCTGGATAACCGTGGAAGGAGAGTACACCAAAAGGCTGGTATTTATTGGTAGAGTGCTACTCTGACTTTTAAGCTGTTTTCTGTTACTCTTGCCTACTTACTTGTGCTCCTGTCTTCTTTCCCGGGAGAAATGCCAAAAAAATAAAGTGACCTCTGTATACTAACTATTAAGTATGTCACATCATGCTACGTAAAATATGTTACAAGCTGGTTGGCACAGAAACACATTTCCTTCTGTTTGGGAACACGTATACAGTACAAAGAAAATTCACAGCCACAGCTTCTTGGGAACCGAGCAGTCAGCCCTAAATATGGCTTCACACAGGGGGTCAGCAGCAGCATTACAAGATATGGCAGAGTATCTGAATCCATAAACAAGATAATTTATAATGGGACAATATTTAAGACAAATACAGACCTTGTTCAGATTAAATTAATCCAAGTTAGGGATCAAATGACCTGTAAAGCTATGAATTATGCTTTAGAAATCATTCCAAGTAAAGCTCCAAGCACATAGAAGACATGCCCCCACTTTACCTAAAGCACAGACAAATACAGTGCAGATTCACAATCACAGCAATTGAGTACACAGTATAAAGAAAACATAGCTATAAAAAAGCCATTATCATATAGAACACAGCTAGCAGATAGATTTAAGGAGACAGTGAAGATACTGAGGAAATGGCAACTTTTGTGGGCCTGGAAGATGCCAAAAGACAAAGTGAGCTGCAAGTGGTGAACAAGAACAGGGAATAGAGAAAGCCTGCAAGAAAATAGCCAGGGATGGAAACAGGGATAAGTTGTCTTTGCTCTAAACAGGGAAATCTGCCCTGCAGCCTATTCCACCGTACCGACATCCGTAACAGAGGCAGAGGAGAGTTTGTAATTGTTATCCACTGCCATGCTTGAGCCAGGCGTCTGCTGGCTGCAGTGCTCTGCTGACCAGCTTTCCAGGAGAAAGAGTTCATCTTTAGTCTTTAATGCTTGTAGTAAACTCTGTTGTAACACAAGTGGACAGCGCCATCTAGAGGGAAAATAATCCCTCCGGTGTTAAAATGGCATAATTGCAACTCTAATGTCTTTTATTTATCCACAGCTCAGCACGTACTCAAAATAGCAGTCCAAGCCGCTGTCCCCTTGGCAGAGATTTCCAGCAGGAGGGAGCAGGGAGGCCAACCTCAAGCCTCAGCCACCTCACCCTTTGCAGAGTCTGAGCAGATGAAAATAAAACCAAGCTTTCCCCAAAACCTACCTCTTCGTTTGAATGGTCTCCAACACCAAGCCTGCCAGACCAATTTTGCAGCATCTATAAAATGCCACAGCTTGAAGGCTACTCTCATTCTGGTGAAGAGAATGGGTCCCAAAGGCAAAGGGTTCATGAACTTCTTACCACCAGTGCCTCATAAGAAATAGACAGCCAAAGCATTTCCCACTAATATCCTGATAAACACATCTATATTCAGTAGTAAACAGAGCATCAGTAGTTAATATGAAGTTAAAGAAATGTTTTAAAATGCTGAGATTATCAAAGAGAATGTTTATAATCCCTTCTGCTGCAGAGGCTTTCTCTACTGAACAAAGAACAAGCTAGTCTTTTCTATCAATTGATTAACAAATATCTCCAGCAACCTACTAATACTGTAAAGGAGCCTGACAATCCTGAGAGCGCCAAATCACACACTTTAAAAATTATATGCAAGTCTAACTTCATCCTCTCCATTGCTGAGATGTGGGCTCTGTCCCAGGCTATTCTCACAGAAGAGCTCCTCTTCTGCACTGACCAGGAATAAAAAAAAGCCTTTGAGTAGATGTCTCTGAACTCCCTTTTCTCCCAGTCACAGGCCAAAACATGTATCGCAATGTAATTTTAAAAGCTTAACTCCACTGTAGCTTACTGTACTCCTATAAGGACTTATTCAAATAGGCAACCAGTTATATCAATATTATTCTTCCTGTTCACTGTTTTTCAGGCTCACAGAGTACGTATTACCAAATATGCACTTTTTATAAATCAATATATTTAGATTCAGACAAGCTGTGTATCTGAGCAACAGCACAGCAAGGAGAGACTGTTGTCTATGCATTAAATTTTCTCAGATTACTCATTTATTATACAATAGTGTTCTAAATTTTACCCATCACTTTCTTCTGGTGTTTGTTAGTGAGGAAGAAAATTTTGACTCAAACAAGTTTACCTTTTTCATAATGATGCATTCTGTGAATTAGGTATAAGCAGTTAATGTGAACCAATTTAAGATTAAAACTGCTGAGCTGATTACCGTAAGCAAGACATATTTGGGGAAAAAAAAGAAAAAACGAATGCACCTTTTCCTATAAAGTTTAATTGCACAACTGGCTACTCATTTCTTAACCTATTCTTTTTCTGTGTTTTTCTCATTTAATATGTATTCTTGCAATGAGAATACAAAGCTAAATAAACAGAAGCAAAGGAACAAATTTTACAGTTCTAGGTTTGGGGTTTTTTTCAATGGTCATATATTCCATGAAGCTTTTTTTTTTTTAAGGGATTCATTGCTTAAAACAAAACTAGCAAATTACACAGTCATTTCTTCCCCGACTTCTTCCTACTTTAGGAATTCAGATCCAGTTTGCTGTTATTCAAAACAAAATTAGTTGCAGTGATGAGTCATATTTTTATGGTAGCAAAGAATATAAGATGCATGTCTATTTATGTAGCACATGTATAATAGCGCATTTGAAGTTTTTTAAGGTCTCTTCTAGTAGAAGTGCAAGAGCATGGATGAAGAGCAAGCTCAATGGTGGCAAAGAAAGAGCCCAGTGGACTTTCACATGTGTTTGCAAATACATACACATATTACTCAATGGCACTGAATCTGTATAAACACCCATGGTAAGAGTTGGGTATCAGTCAAATGAAAACACCGGAGCTGACCTCCAAGCGGCTCTACTGGTTAGCAATCACTTACACTCAAAGGCATTCCCACCTTGCAAGCTCAGCTTCATCCCTGGCTTCGGAGCCAGAACAGACCAGTCCTCAAGCAAGTCCTGCCTCTTTGCAGTGTCCAGCTTTTCAGTGTCCAGCACTGATTTAAATCAATGTCTCAAAAACCAGTGGGCTAGGTGGCCACAGAAGTGGCACCATTAGTGTACCTCTGAAACATACCCCACAGTCCCAGTCTTTACTTGGGTGGTCCAAAACTGAAGAAGATACAGGTGAGAGATAGACAACAGACTTTATTTCAATAAGTTTTTTGAGGCGGTCTCTTTATGAAAACCTGAATTAATCTAATTGGATAAAAGAGAAGAACAGCTTAGGTCAAGGCACAGTGCTCAGAAAGGTGAATAAAGTATGGAGGGTGAGGTAGCATGCTCAGAAAGATGGAGAAGATGGTCTGTTATGGTATATATCTAAAGAAGTGGTATAGGCTAGAAGTAATTTCAAAAATTTAACATAGCCCTCTCTCTGTGTCAGGAACACACACGACACACAAAATCCTACCCTTTCTGTGATATTTGGAATGGTTTATCCCTTTCTTGCTCTACCTGAAAATGGTAGAATATATGAACAGTGACTTCCGGCGACTGGACTACAGAAGCATCCATGAGTGTAATCCCAAAACTTCCAATGTCGAAATCGGAACAAGACTGAGACTATTTCAGTCATTGTAGATTAATGTTCCTGGTCTAAATTAGTCAGCTGCCTGTTATGCAAGATCATCCTCCCTGCTAGTCATTCTCACAGGGTATTTACAGAACACTATATGGGAATGGTGAGAATCTGAGTGAAGGTACTACCAGGAGGAGGCTACTTAAAAAAGAACATAGCGCACACATTTTCAGGCAGACATTTAAGTAGACATTTCTATAAAGTATTTGCTTTTTCACAGTTCATCATATAAGCACACACACATACGTATATACACACATGCACACACCATGTTTGCATGCCATTGCAGGTAACGTGGGAAGGAAGGAATACATAAATAAGTTTAAAAAATCTTTCTAGGGCATGAAATATTTCTGTTACTTCTGGATAGCACAGGCTTCCAGAAATGCAGCCTTTGGAGAAAAGTATTTCACAAATCAAACTGATTCTCACAAAGCTTGTTTTGCCATGATAACATTTACTGGAGTCGGAGGAAGAGGGAAGAGAGAAATCAGGGAAATTTGTTTTTATATCATCCCAGTGGATTCAAATCTTTCCTTTTCTGGATGTTTGCTTCAATATCCTGAACAAGTCGTAAACCATCTCATTACAAAGATCACAACCAAATGCACACAAGATATTTTAGCACAATGACCTGTTGCTCTTTCACTCCCTTGCTATCTTGCACTATCATTTCCTTACCCTAGCTGGCTTGGGGTCAAGATACAGTTTCATCTGTATGGGCTAATTCCTGCCTGCTTAACTCATGCTAAAAGACTCCTTTTTGGAAAAAACACCACAAGTGAAGTGAACATAAGGTGGACTAGCTCAAAAAATCTCTCTGAATAGCCTTTTGCTGTTTGCATCGTATGACAGCATTGCTCTGTGTGCAGACTTATCTCAATTACTGTTCTATCAATACACTCATAAAGAAGCCAGGGAAGAGAAGTCAAGTAATGTTCCAATTTGTCATCATTATTTTTACTGTATGTTTTCATTTTTATTTCTTAAGAGGTATAGTACATGAATTAAAAGAAGCTTGATTTATTTTATTTACACAGAATACAATCTGATCTGCACTGATTCAGGGTCCATCTTATTTGCTAAGGCATGTGACAGGGAACTGGGATTGTCGAACCAAGCCAAGAGTTAGGCTACTTTTGTTTGATAAATAGCTGCATTTTTCAATAGCACTTGACCAAAAATGCAGGAGTTTCAGAAAAGCCCGCCAAACTCCAAATGGACTGTCTGATGATTTGGCACAACTTGAGATAACACTGAAAGCAAGTACGGCCAAATTAGTATTTGCATTCAGTTAAAATGAAATGGACTATAATATAAATAGATCAAAACTGAGCCCAGATCCTGCAATTCACTATGCAGGCAGACTGTCAAGTGCAGAATCAGCACTTTGGTGAGCAGAAATCTAATGAGGGAAAGCTCTAAAAAACCCAAAAAGAATTGCTAGAAGAGAAAGTATTGAAATCCTGCACGTAACTAGAAATATTTGCTAAATACCACAGACGTTAATAAACGATTTAAGAGCAATTACTTCCAGCCTGTAAATCCTTCTATTAATGTAGTGAAAAGAATTTCATGCAACAGTGTGTCAAGCCGGTTCGGAAAAACCCCTAAAATAAGCCTGACGACTATGTTTACCCACAGCAAAGCGAGTGTTTTAATAAGTATTAACCAGTCCAAGAAGCGGTGCACTTCCTGAGCCCAACGCAAGTGACAAAGATTTTGGAAGAAGACTAAAGATGAGAGAGAGGGAGCGAAAGGTTAAACATCCAAATCCCAGAAAGAAAGGAGCCTTTAAATGCTGGGCTTTTTTGAGAATTGCAGCCTACAATGCAGTTCCTCTGCTTCATGTTTGCTCTGAATTAAAAAAATGAAGCAGTTCTTAACCAATTTTACAGAGAAATCTATTTACGTTAACACGATAGGTTGCATCATGTTATATAAATAAAACCTTACACTGTGACACAATGTTCTGCTAGGAAAGTCAGAAATTCAATTGAAAGAGATGCTGTGAAAAATCTGCAAACCTGAACACCAAGGAGAAAAATGAAACAAAGAAAACAGAACAGGTTTCTAGACATTTTACAGAAAAAAATATGTACAAATAATAAAGGAAAAACAACAACAACAACAACAAAAAGCCTTACCATGATGTTTGCACAACTGTGTGTCTGTAGCCCATGCTATAAATGTGGATACCTTCTATTCCCATCATCTCAGCCCCTCTAGTGGCCAGTACCTGAAGATCTTGCCTTCAGGAGGGACACGATCTATCAGTATGTACCATTTGCTGCTGCTCCTGTATCTTGTCAGAGATTTTTTTCTTAATTGTGTAATTTTTTCTGGAGATATAACTTGTCACCTTTTATTAGCATTTTTGTCAGTGCTGCTGCTACGTGCATACATTTAATTGCTAAGCAACAAAGAGTAAGCTCTGCACAGCACATTCAATTACTGCATTCCCTGTGCCATGCATTGTTACTAGAGCACTTACATAATATGAAATACAAAAAATGGTAAAAATATTTATTTCTGTTTCCATAGCACCTAGAAGCCACAATCTGGATTCAGGCTCCATCGTGCTAGCCACCAGGCAGAGAGCTAACAACTGAAGATGAGTGCAAGTGAACCAATGCGAAGTGAAGAAAAATCAGAAGTAGAGCCGAGTTTCAGCATTGGCATAGATGAATAGGCTAAATTTAAGACTCAGAGGTGACTATCCACCTACAGGTAGACAGTAGTGATTTTCAGGCATTAGAGAACTATCCTTGCGGCTAAAATTCCTCAAATACTTGAGGCATTTGTAAGCATGGTGGCCTCAAGGCACAAAGCAGTAACATGGCAAAAGCATATCAGTTTGGAAGAAGAGATACATCTGCACTGTATCAAGAAATAATCTTTTTCCTTCTCTCTTTAAGGTGTAGAAAAACCAAGACAAGCAGTATTTTCTCACCAAAAATTATACTTCACTGTCTACTTTTCCTATCCAAATGTACACTTGCCCCTATAATTGAAGGGTGCTGCCACCGAAACCTGAGCTTGGTGTGAACATGGATTATTTGAGTTTTTCATAAAAGAGACTGCAGTTCTGTCTTTCACTATTGAAGAACAGATATGTTTACCAAAGAGTTCTCTCTACTCCTGAAACTTAAAAGGACAGTGATCCATACTTGCTCTTGGCAGATTACTAGCCATTATACACATGACAGTCAGCATTGCATTTCTAAATAGTGCCTTATCCGCAATATTCAGTGGGAAGAGCAACTTGGAAAATGAAGCCAATATTGTTTAGGTGTACAAACTTGCACAACCACATACAACTATTCTTATTTCTGCAGTTAGATGGGAATTTAGGTATTGAGCCTGACTCTCTCTCTGTCCCTTTGACATCTCCCAAGTAGCCCAAATGGGACGCAAGCTGGCTACAATGAGCCAGTTGGGAAGACCTGATAGAATCCCCCCAAACTTTATTTCAGGATACTATACAGCAAGTATGACAGCAGGTATACTTTAAGACAGCCATCTGGGATATGAGTCCCAAGGATCAAGAGGAGTGCTAGGAAAACAGGCTGTTGCTATTAAATCACGGACAGTCATGTACACAATCCTGCCAAACAGCACCAATATTTCCTCTGGGTTACAACATTTTTACATACAAAGAAACTGAACTTTGCTAATAGCTAATGAGTCCTGTCTCATTTGGAGGGACTGAGACAAGGGCTGTGGTTGTGTTCTGGGCACACCGTCCTTTACACTCCCATGGGAAGACCAAACAGCATTCTTCTAAATGAATCACAGCAGGAGCCCACAAAGAACATTATCAAATTCGTAAACTAATTAATTAAAACAGTACTTAATCATACAAAGTGCTTCTGCACTAAGCTACTCAAAACATTAATTACTTAACCCTAAAATATCTTTGTGAATATATTCTTTTTATTGTTATTTCATAAGAGAGGAGATAGATGCTCAGAGAAGCCATATATTTCCAAGAACTACAGAATCAAATTCCGTAGCCTTTTGATCGAAAACAGATGCCAGGGAACCAGCTGCCAGTTGGGAGACCCGGTTCCTGCCTCCTGGGTGACTTTGGATGAATGCCGTAGAGAACTGAGACAGAGATTTGTGAGATAAATACAGAAGAAAATTATGGACTTTCCAGCTGCTAGAAGGAGCTCAGTGGTTTTCTTCTGATCCAGATTTCTACAGCTCCTCGGACTAAGGGTTCCACAAAAGGTGGCACAGAAAACAAGTCTCACATCGCTGGTTGTTAAGATAGAAACTTTGAAAACCCACTGAATGAGGTAAATTAATGGCATATTACATTATACTTTGTGTGCTGATAACAGTAAGAACTTAATCTTTTTCCTACCATTTAACTTTCTAGCATACAAAAACTACTAAATGAATAGGTATGCTACATTTCATAACACATAGCTCATTTCTGAATTCTCACATTGAACTGTAATGGTTTCTCCTGCTTAGCTCAAGACAGCAGGATTACCTTGTTTGATGGGATTTTCCCTAAGCATTGGTCTAAACACCAAACACATCTGGGCCTAGCGTAGCCTTCTTGAATTCGGTGACACAGACAATCTCATAAGACTTTCAGGGTTCGAGTCTTAGCGATGACTCCAGAGTGACTGTGAAGCATTCAGTGCACAACATAGTCTCCGAATTTGAGCTGCAATGACAACATGTGCAATACAGCCAACAGGGAGGGAAAAGAAAGGTTACATACGACCATTTCAATCACACACTTTACAGCACAGAGTTCTGATAAATGCTTTGTTATTCCCGCATTTTTATAATTGCCCTTTCATTCCTTCAAAGAAGAATTGTAGTCATCATCTCTTCGGCTTCGCGGAGTTCAGGAGGAAAGCATACAGGTTAAGTGCTGGTTACAGCAGCCACAGACCCCAGGGCGGGCAGGGCGGTGCCCCGGTCCAGCCGCGGGGCTGGGGGTCTGCAGCGGCGATGCAAGAGCTCTCGGCTAATGGGATTCGGGAAGGGAACTTTTTTTCCCTATAGAGCCCCATTACGGAGCAAGCCTACTTAAAATAATAATTAAAGGGAAACTAAGCCTGCACTTTCCAGACTTTTAGCCCTCTTTTAGCCAATATAGCACTGACAGCAGCAGTAGCCTTTGCTCATACTTCCCACATCATGAGTGTTAATGGGGCCACCCTTCTAAATGAGGTGGTGAGACAAGCCTTACTGGGCTAAGAAAATTATCTTTTTCTGAAAATAATAAAATTGAATAGATTTCTGTCTATTACAATGGCATTTTTCAGGGACTGGATTCATCTTTCATAGACCACCAGCAATGAGATAATTTTCAGCCAGTACCAAGCTAAATATATATATATTTCTAACTCAAAACGACTTCAAAGATGCGTCACAGAAGACTGAGTCCAAGCCAAATTAGAACTGTGGATTAAAAAGACATTTTCAAAAGGTATGTGTGTAAAAGGCTCAAAGATATTTCTCAGTTCAGGAAACAAAACTTGCATTTTGGTTGCTTTTTTCCTTTGCAGGCAGATCAATCAAAGGAAGCCAAATCCACGCACTCACTGAGAACAAGCATATGGAGCGCCCAATGGGGTTCTTCCCCAGTTGCAGTGCTTTAGGCATACTTAACATCAACAGCTTCCACGTTTCTTCCTGAACTATTATTTTTATTTTTTCTATATCCACCATTTTTGTGAGGTATGTCTTTAAACCAATCTGTTAACATATGTAATTAGTGTGCCCTTTTTTGCCACACCACTGGGGTGAAAGAATTTTTTCCTTTATCCAGTCTGGAAGTACTCACAGGACAGACAGCAACCGAATAAGGAGCTGAACAATAGCTGTGAATTTTATTGTTGTAATATTATTAATTTAAGCCTTCTATAAAACAGTTTGTTAGGGATGGGCATGAGGGAGCAGAACTTTATAGGCATTTCTGTAATTTAGTACCTCAGAGCCATGAACAGTAGGGAAATCTTCAAGCACTTGTCTCCAAATCAATGCTTCCTTGCTTGTAAGGTAGAGGCAGAGAATGTTTTATTCACAATATTTCAGAAATGGCTAAATGCGGCTCAAATGACAAAACTTTTAGAATATGTACTTTACTTAAGCTTTGAACCTGCTAGGATCTGGTAGGATTTACACATTACAGAAAAAAGGATCTTCAGCTCCTGAAATAGTGAGGTGTAGTCAATCTCTATTATATTCTAAATTTTGCTGTCATAACAGTAAATGAAAAATCCTTCCCAATCCCAAGTGTTTCAGTCAGTTGAAAGTGGGTTATGGGGTGGGGGGGACATCCCACACAATCAGCATCAGTCGTATGGGGGTGAGGGGGCACCAGTAAAATTCTAGGAATAACTCAAATCTGAGAGTAATGTCTCTCTGCATAGAGGCAACAAATACTTGATGAAATCTTATCATTCTGTAGAAAGCGCTTTGTGACGTACATCAGTGAAAGAGGTCTTTGCTGGCTTCATTTGCTCATGACAACAAGAACAACACACCAAAACCGACAAATACAAATTTTCAGTGGTCTTTATTAAGACATACATATTTGCATATCCACGACAAACTGAAAACAGGCTCTCATCTACATTTCCCAGAGGAAAAAGAAGGGAAGAGGTAGGAGTTAAGACTTTTGATCGTAGAACTGTAGTCTCCGTAGCTGTTGCCATCTACCAGCTCTTATGCCCATGCCACTAGTTGCATGGCATTTGGTAAGTTTGCTTGTGTCTTGATTTAGTCCAAATTAGTTCTGCAGGGGATAAAAGACAGGAGACCTGTTGGGAAAAAAATAGTAATTAGAAACTTTCAGATATTGAAGATCAGACTGATTTTCTTCAGAAAGAATACTCACTAGGCTGAAGAAAGCCTTCACTCGTTTTCTAAAATAATGAAGGTATTGGATGAGGTACACTTTGCATTCTTGACTATAAAAAAAGTGGGAATAGTTTTCTACTGTATTTCTAATGTGAAGAAGAAAACTGTGATGTTCTACCGGCATGCAAAAAAAGTGCATCTGAAGTTGCGTTGTATGATGTACGTTATAAAATTAAGTACAGCAGAATTATGCAGTATGCTGTCCCTCACCAGCGCTGATAAACATCAAGTGTTTTCACAAATGGAACAATAGCATCCATTATGTTGTCTCAGAATACGCATGCTTCATAACTAACATTATTAGAAGAGGAAAACTCTGTTCTGTAAAAGCAGTGCAGTTAAGTGACATTCATAATGCCTACCATGCAGTCCATTAACCTCAGCAATTTTAAGCAGCATCATAGTCATCCATGGCATTTCAGATTTCTCACAGCTTCAAATCTGTGGGCAGCTTCACAAGCTTTTTGCAAAGTTTCTCATGACTAGGACATCTGTAAAAATCCCTCCAGACCTTTCTTCAATTCATCTCTTGTTACGCACTCAGTAATTCACATCTCTGAATAAGGATAAAGGTACATCCTTAAAACCATGCTCTACTGAACACAATAACTTTTTTTAAAAAAATATTGGTAATTTTAGGTGCTGTAAGATATTAAAAGCATACTGTTTCTTAATCTTACCTTTTTTTCCCATTTCAATGTGAGTTTTTGATGAGCAGCGTTCCCAGTTGAGTCTCATAGTGAGGAGTCAAAACAATCAGATATCAATCTTCTGGCTTTTATCAACTAATCCACCGTTTAACATAGGTGTCTTCAAAGGTTTTAGCAACTTCACTATTTAGGTGAAAAAAAAGTACATATTTTATAGCCATATGAAAGAGTGCAACAGTGCCTGATGTGTTGCTTAGAAACAACAGCTCAAAGCAGAATCCTAAAACATTCAAGACATTACAGTATTGTGTGAGTATCAGTGGCTAGTATTTTAATGTTCTGGTTTCATATTTTGTAAACGTGATTTTCAATCCAGAAGACGGCACAGGGAATTCACTTCTCTTTAGGTAAAGAGCCATTGAAAGTTCTCTCTTTTGGTTTTTAATTTCCATTTAGTTGCTCTCGAGTTTGGCCTCTCTCCCGAGGTTCATTTTGCTGAAAATTTTTGTTATTCAATAACTGTGAAAGAAAGAATGCTGCTTCACTGTCAAATTTTCTTCCTGGATGTGTACTCGGGAAATACGAAAGGGTAGAACTGGGATGCTAAATTTTGGCATAGCATTCTTTGTTAATTTCTTTAATCCACAGAGGAAAGAAATTGGTGCATCTTTGTTAATTGTGATCTCATGAAACTGGTATTCTTTTCCTGCAAGGAATTCATTCAGATTTCATCATCAAAATTAAAGCAGAACTGCTGTAACAATAACACTTTTAAGTTACCTCTCTTACAATGTACTCGTAGTCCTGCCTCCTTGGCATAAATACTTTTGTATTTCTGATACAGATATGTGAGAGAGGCCTATCTGAAGAAACATATGATGATGATGTTAAAGGAATTCAGAGATTAGCATGCACAGAAGAGGATGTCATCTCTTCCTCTCTGGCTGGCAGTGCTAAATAATGTTGCACTACATAACTCAATATAATACAATATGAAAAAGATATTTAGATCCTCAGAGCATACTATTGTCTAAGAAAGAAATACAAAATACACTGGATCTTATACCCCAGGGCATACACACAATTTACATTAGTGCTAGAGGAGAAGAGGCAATATATACACTCTCTCAGAAGTCAAATCCTACCAATCTAACTTGCTATTCACCTTGTGTGCTGCAGACTCTAGATACAGAGCCTCCAAATGGCATATGAGCGGACAGCTTTAACTGGTCTGGATTATCCATAAAAAGCCCCGTGTCTGAGCTGGTTTAGGGTTTTGAGTCTAAGGGTCAGGCTGCAAATTCCAGAATTTTTAAGGACTACATGTGCTGGTAGTCTCATGAAAAGGGAGAAAAAAGAAACAGATTTGTGATCTGAATACAACAAGGGAAAGACAGTTGCTTTAGATCTCGGTTGTACTACACAAGTAAATTTGCTAAACTAAAAACTAAATTTGCAATGGCTCATTTCTATCAGGATAGTTATAATTTACCAACTCCTAGCGAACGCAGGCAGCAATCATACCGAATGGCTTAGCGTGCTTCGCTACAATTATGCCATGCCAAACCCCGCTATGCCCACATAAAACTCATTTTGGCCTGGCAGCCTTCCTACTCTATATATTGGCCCTAGCTGAAGCACGCTTTTGGACAGAGCGATGCCTTAAGTCTCCAGGGATTCCTGGAAAAGGGCTCTCTAGAAGCTGCTCAAGCCGCCGTGTCCCCGAAGGCTGGGGAGACAGCTGCGGCACTGCCCTCCGCTCTCTGCAGCTCCCACGGACGAACACCTTAGCTCCGCTCCCACAGCCCACGGGGATGCTCTGAGTCACAACTCGTAACGTAAAACCTCCGTCTGCAAGAGGGTTCCTTCTTTGCAAGTAATGGGAGATGATACTTTGACCAGGGAAAAAAAAAGCCAGAATGTGTCTTTCATCTGAGGAATGATGCTGTAGCCAATGATGTCCCACACCCTCAGTCAGCTCCATGTTGGATTTAAACTTGTCCAAATAGGGGGGAAAAAAATTCATATTTGCTTGACATGCAAGAGATGACACTTCAAATTAAAGACAAATAATATATAGAGAAATCTATTTTTGCACTTTTGAACATATACCAGTGCTGTCTACAAGTCACTTTTTTTTTCCAAAGAGAACTGTAAACTAACTAAACACTAAGAATATGTTTGATAAAAAAGAGTATCCAAATTTGTAAGATACACTTTCTAAAGGTCATTTTCTGTAATGTTACACTGATCACCACCTGATTAAATTGCCTACTGCTCCGAATTTAATGAGAGACTGAAAATTCTCAATGGTAATTGGGACAGCCGATTCTTTAAAGAGAGAAAGTGAGTGGGTAGCTAGTTGAAGCGCTGAGGGATTCTTATTAGTGTGGAGGTGGAAGAAGTCCTTACTGAGAAAAACAATTAAAGACTATTTTATTTGGATAACATTGAATTTTTATTTGTGCTACTTCACAGGAGTCCTGGATACAGTATCAATTCCATAACGGGTGGAAAAAAAAAAAAGAAGGAAAAAAAAAAAGAAGAAAAAAAAAAATCCAACAACCAATAAGCCAGCACTCTCTCCTGCCTACAATTGCATACTGCATGGTAAATTTAAGGATTTCACATTTTTCAGTACAAAAGATTTGCAAGTCTTGTCAGGAACTCTTTAAGTGATTTGTGTCTTGCCCTGTTTTTCTTAAAAGTAAAATTTTGTTACTCCAAACAAAGCCATTCTCAGGAAATACAAATACACAGAAAGACGTAAAGAAAAGACAGTAACGACTATCTGATTGAACACTACAGAACCACTACATTAGGAAATAAAAAATAATTTCAGCTTAATTAATATAAAGTCCCATAAAGGCACTAGGTATTATTTATGCTTCTGCAATAAGATTATCAAAAAGTTTTACTGGGGATTGAAATGGCACTGCTGCTAAGTATGTGGCTCGGATGTACATTAGGAACACAACGATAAAAGGAAAAATTACTGTATTTTAAAAATCATAATCAGATTCTTTTCTGCCTAAAAGATAGAGTCCATTTAAAATAAGTATTATTTAAAGGAAATCCCATGAACTGCATTGTATAAAACATCAGGCAAAGCAATTACAATAGACCTTCTGGGTTCATAGTCAACAGAATTGCTGCTATTTTTATGTCTTTAAGCCTGCAGCTCCATCTTGATATCCATATTTTACCCCGACTGCAAAATACATATCACAAGTCCAGACTGATTTATTTGTAAGTTCAAATGTGTCATAAAAGCAAAATTTTAGTTTATAAAAAAAAGTTGCAAGCACTTAAGAATGTGTTTTAAAAATATTTAAAAATATTACCATTTAAAAATGGTAATTCAGCGGTTCTAAATTAAAGGAAAAAAATAGCGTAAGGAAAATCTTTAAGTCTGTTCTAGTTCTGTGAAATGACTAGTCCAGCTATCAGGAGCTATGATGAGTCTGGGATCCTCAAGTCACAGCTGGGAGGACTGTACAAGCACCCCAGCAGAAAAGCGCTCTTTCAGAAGCTGTATTTGATGTTCCTTGTCCATTCTGTGCCAGGAGCATGTCAAAATACAGATGAACTGTGGTTCAAGACTGGGGTTAAAATCTGTCCTTCAAGCATATGACCGCGGTTTATTGCTCGGTTGAAAGACTGACTTGTTTTCTAGTTCCCAATTTTCTTTTCTTTCAGAGCAGGTATTTTATTTAGAGTCATATCTGGCTGGGTAAAAAGGACAGACATCAACTGCTTATTCATCCGTCTGGTATAAAATGTTTAACAAGGCACTGTGAGAGTGGCAAAATGTGCAAAACAAACAGCAAGCTCAAGCTATAAGCAGCAGAAGAGATTGAAGCATGAGCAACCACAAGCACGAGCAACCTGGCCTCTCCTCCAAGCAGCCAGGAGAAATGGACTTCAGTAAGGCATTATTTCCTTTTTTAAGAGAAAGCAAATGCAGGTTCAGGCAATTCCCACCAGGTCTATTATTATCTACAATGGGCACAGACATCACTCTTGGCATTCTGTTCAAGGAGAACAGGGGGAGGGGCAGAGCTCCAACAACTTGCAGCAGAAGAGAGGCTTAACTCTTCACAGCACAGTCATTCTTATGTGCAATAAAAAGGGACTTCATTGCTAATTATGGTTTACTAGTACTATTGCATTATAAGTTATCATAAATAATCAAACAATAAAAAACAATTTAAAAAATGCCCAGGCAGAGTAGTACTTTCAGATTGCCTGCAGGAGTTCAGGTTAGAACACATTCTTGTTTTGAAAATCTTCTGGCTTATCTTTCCCTGACGAGACTGAAATCCTTTTGCCTATACCATGAATCAAAATCACCTTCCTCTAGCCAAATGGTATTAGTCTACCTCTGCAGGCTTGGAGCAGATACCTCTGCCCTCAGACCAAGTAATTTGTAAGGCTTTTGACTGCAAATGAACAAGGAAGAAATCTTTGCAGACCCCTCTGCTCACAGGAAAGCTACCCTTGCACCAGCTCTTTCCCCCCCAACCCCTCATTTCCTGCGATAGGTACAAGGGACGCAGCAGAACAAGATGTCTGCGTAGGTGAGAGCTTCACAGAGCTGGCATAACCTGCATGGGAACCCAATCCACCAATAATTCAAGCCAACCCGTCAGCTCTTCTAACTTCAGGAAGGGTCACATAGCGCTTATTCCGTTGTCAATCTCATGTGCCCGTGACTGGCGGTCAGGAAGAGGGACGGCACCAGCTCGGGGCTTATTCTGATGCTTGGAACATGTCGTAACCTTGCTCCAACAGAAAGGAAGCACACTACATTAAATATCCCTTTACCTCACCGTATGCCCTTACCAGGGCCTTTGTGTGGGGTTTCTTTGGACCTGTTTGAATGTGGTTATGTAATTATGACTGGACTCTGTTCTGACGTAGAGGAAGTTTGGAGAGGTTCCCCCTGTCCCCCTTAAGCACAGGACAGTGAGGAGCACCCGTGGCAGAGCCCGCTTTTTCTGTTTGAGTCTTCCCTCACTTTTCAGTCTTTGAGGAAAAATAAGGACCTAACAATGTTTCTGCTCTAAATGAACTTTCAAGCCTATGTTTACCAAATGGTTTGTAATTCTGGGAGGAAAAGGTGCAAAAAAAAAATAAAAAAAGAGACAGAAAGAAGAGAGACTGTAAAAGCTAGCTTAAATGCTCGAGCCATAATATTTCTAGGATTGTTTCCATAATGCTCAGATTCCAGTGGCATTATAATATAAGATCACCATTCAGCGATCAAGTGTGCAAATCACTGCCTTAGAGAAAGACAATCCCTGACAGAATACAGAGAGGAGAGAAGCAGGTAAAAGCAAGGCAGTTACGATTACTAAACTACACAGTGGTTATTCATTTCACCTCTAAAGAGAAAGCATATTTTGTTATTCACTCCATCTGAACTCTGTTCTGTAAGCCTGATTCTTTTATACACTGAAGACTATGTTACTGAAGTACTAAATGAACATAAATAACATTTACATTCAACTTGTAGTTCCTATGTCACAAAGCTTAAGAATGCCAAGTAGATAAATCCAAACAAATCTAATTTCACATTTCATGATAGAGAGATTCAGGGATAATAAAGCATAACAATATAATAGTGGAAAGGAAAAAAATAAATCCCTGCATCATATTGGCTTTCATTTTATTCTCTGAGAGGTACACATTGCCATTAATTCTGCAGGCTATATACTAAGACAAGGACATTTAGTCATGAAATCACTGTCAGTGAATTGATAACTGTCAAGAATCTGTTCATCACAACACTTGTTTCTTCTTGTTTTACTTTAACTTTAACAAAACTGAATATTAATGCACAACAAAAATAGTAGTCTTTGCATGCAAAACTTATGTGTTTCACTGAAGACACCCCCACTTCCTCCTACCAAACAGCTGTGTACAATAGTATATTCCAAAAAATTTTCTTTAATGCTAGAGCACCAAAGAATGGCTGAGGTAAAAGGAAGTGTTTTTGTCAAATGCCTTGTTTAGTGAAGGCACTTGAATGTATTTTTATTTTATTTACCAATTATAAAGCTGCTATCATATTACGTAACTTATTCCAGGCCAGAATTAATCTACAATAAAGCTATGATCTGAATGAATCTTTAAAGAATTATCGGCACTTTCTACACCATCTATTGGTGAACTAGAAAGAGGCAACAAAAGAGGTCTTACTAGGAAAATAAGCACTATGGATAGACATGAATACCTGTTATTAATCAACAATTCATGTGCGCAGGGGAAGCAGAGACATGTTGAGAAGTGCACTTTGGGTCCGAAATAGGAATAGTATATCTCAGATATATGAGTCAAGAACAATAGTTCACGGTATTTATCTTGTGGCTAATTGATGCACCAGATAAAGTATGTTATATCTTGCTATGTGCAAGGGCATGCTCTGAAATGCAAGGCTTTTGATAGTTCTGTTATTGACAAAATTTATGTGATGGTCACACCTCTTGTGTGGATGTGTTAAGTTCAAGTCTACAAGCTCATGCTAATGTCTTGATTCGTTTCAGCCTGTAGGGAGTTTGTGCAAAACAACATTAGCCAACTCAGGGTAGTCTGAATGCCACAAAGGGTGCTTCTGGGATGATTTATTTCAGGACAGGTTTTTCATCCAGTGCAAATTGCAACTGCTTAGTGATGTACTGAAGAGCTTTCAGCCTGGAAGGACATGCAATCACCAGGTGTGCAGAACCAACACCAGTTTTCTTTTATACTGTAGGAAGTTAATGCATGGTGACCAGGTGGTATTCTCACAAGTTTGATCTTTTTTTACTAACAAAATATTCCTGGTGATCAACAGCTTCCTTCAGATTGTGCACTGGGCCTCGTCTTGACTAATTTGCCTGCTTGTTATGCGCTGTCCTGAGTGTGAACATACTGCTTACCCATTTAGCACTAATTTAGGTTCCCAGCAGAGAGAGGAAGAAGCCATATCCTTGGAAGGAAAATGGACCTGTGGCTAACACCCCTGAATGAAATGGCATTGCACTGAAGCTTTAGATCCAAGACAATTATCATTTGTCTGTACAAAACTAAAGAAAACAAAAGAATGTTTCTGTTACTAATTAGGAAAAGAATTCGTCCCCAAGGCTTTACTTCAAGGAAGAGGTGGCCAAAAGCGGTGCATTGGCTTCTAAAGCTCTTGTTTCGTTGAGCAATGACAAAGTAACTTCTGTTTGGACCACCAGGCTGAAATCGTCATACTTCAGCAATGCAATTCCCAATGACCCAAACTTCTCCATTCAACACAGGCAGCAGCTAGGATCTCCTAGCAAGCACTGCTCAAGGTGGCACAGAAGGTAGGTGAAGTCGGAGCTTGGGCCTGACACTAAGATACAGCAGCAGCAAGAGGCAGAGACAAGAAAAGGAGAGGGTAGAGGGAATCCTTCACGTATTTTTAAGGAAAAGAGACAGCATGCTCCCTATGGACTGGACACAAACGTGACCGAGCATGCTCTGTTGCTGGCCAGGAAACAGATAAAGGGTTGCGCAGAATGCAAGAAGGAGAAAGAAATGAGAGCTTGTTGGAGATACCTGAACATCTGACATTTGCGTGGGCAAGTGGAAAACCTGAGACAAGACCTAGCCCTAAAATGAAGCTGTGGGTTTCTCCACACAGGCTTTCCACAAACTCTAAGGGAAGTACTCCTTGAACTAGTACACAGGGAAGGGAATTTTGTCATCTTTCAGGACTAAAGTTTGCAAACATGATCGTCAAATATCATTAAAGGGCACTTTTTTGCTTTCAGGAACAGCAGTCAGAATAGATGTTTTAGGTAAAAAATACAGACTATTGGCCTCTGGTGGGCGTGGGGGGAGAAACTGAATTACAGCTAAACATCAGATTCCCAGACACTAAAGTTGATTTAACAACCTGATTTCCAAGATGCTGAGTTCAGTCAGTTATATATAATTTTCCTATGCTTGATGTTCACTTTAACTGAGTATAGCTATGTTGATTATAACCTCACTGTACTCTCGCCCTCCATGGGGCTCCTACTTTGCATAGGGCCACATTTTAATTAAAGAGAATGTTTTCTTCTGTTCCACTGATACCCATCCAGACCTCCTTGCAGAGGTTTCCTCTGGTCCAGCTGTGTACACATGTAACAAATGGGTGCAAAGGGGTAGAGTAGCTGCCGCTCTAATGTGATTGAAAATAAAACTTCAGCCTCTCTTGCTCACAGGCTGCCTCCTTTTTTTTACTTCAACTTTCAGAGCATTGTGAACACTGGAATGGATAATGTTTGCTGCCTCTGCTTTTTTCTTTTTTCTAGAATCATGCTCTAATAACATGGAGACTTCTCCAGAAGTCTCCACAAAATTCAGGTGATGAGAGAGACTTATACTAATTGACAAAACTAAAATAAGAATAGGAAAATGCCTTCTTCCTCAGACCGCAAGATTTCACTGAAAGAAATTTGCATTTGGTATTTTCCTTACATGGATTGGGCTTTTGGGCATAGATCCAACAGGACAGATTAAAAGTTAATTATTTCCGTTCACCTTGCAATATTCAAAATATAAGGTGCTGTCATGAAGAATGTGCATGGTACCTTAACTGGAATAACAATAATAAGCCCTTTTCCTTCTATTCCCAGGTATCAGAGAAATAATACTAGAGATAACAAGAATAATATTCTTATGTTAACATTTCATTGAAAGATTTTGTACATTCAAGAGAAATTTGAAAAACTTATTTTCTATTTGTATCTTAATTCAAAATAATAACCTAATTAAATTTCTGTAAATGGTAATCTACGTTTCTGTAAATTGCAATCAAGAGAAAACAGTTCATACACTAAAAAGTTAAAATGCTGTAGGCAAATCCCTTCTGCACACAAAGGTCTCTTGTCCTAACTCTACAGTTTTGTATTTCAGGTCAAAAATATTGGTCATAGGTGATCTTGGAGGTGTGCTGCAGTACCCTCTATGTCAAAAAGATCGGCACTAAGCTGCTCAATGATCATACAGAAACAGTTCAACTAACCCAGATGTCACTGGCCTAGGTGACATGGTTATCATCTTCCCCCTTGCAGCAACAAATCTACTAGTGGAAAAATTACTGCCTCATCAGTTCCTCCAAATTGTCTGTCTACACACAATTTTGCCATTTTCCTTAGAATACAGAGGTAGCTACGTATCACCCCACTATAAAATGTGTATTTCTGCTTTACTCAAGCTCATTTGGCAGAAGCTGAGGAACAAGCTGGCAGAATTGGGAATCTCTGGAGGACACGCAACAGCGACCACTGAGGCATGGGACACCCCTGCCTTGGCAGGGCAGTAGCAGGATCTAACCCTGTCCCTTCCCAGTTCTGCTAGTCCACCCTCAGCTATTCTCACAGATGCTGCCAGCACATTACTACTGTCATTCTAACACTTAAGCAAAATTATTCTAAGTGAGAGCAAGCTGTAATTCACTGTAACTATTTTTCATCAGCATACACGATGTGGATGATTCAGCATCCATGCCCTTTTACAATCCCAAGTTCCCACCAGTTCCAGCAGAGGCACTATCGCTGTGCCAAGATGGCACTGCAGTGTTCGCTGTGAGTGATCAAGTATTAGGAAGAAAGATGAAAGCACTTGAACAACTTCTCCTAAGAACACACAAAAAATGGTTGAGCCAAGAAAATGGCCAAAGATCAGTACAGAAAATATGGCATTAACAAAGTTACTAATTGAAAAAGACTGTTAGAATAATATACCTTCTATTCTTAAACAGAGTGCGTCACTGTCAGCTTCATTTGCCTTTTTACTGGGGTAAACATGAAGACCTCAGATGTGTGTGTGACCACTGTGAAGAAACAAAGAATTCAGGGCATATGCATATTTTGTTTGTATTGTAAGAGTTTTCTTGAGAGACTTGAATGCCCACATATGAGCAATGCCCATTATTATTATTACGTGTGTATATGATTACCAAGAGGTTGTGACCTTTTCTTCCAGGCACTGTTTTCTACACAGATATGCAACTTGTCAAACAGCCTTTCTAGGGCAATGTGAGCACCAAGACAAGAATATATATCACTTACTGTCTTGATCTAAACCTTTGAAGCCTTACTTTGCTTTGGTTGGCTCATATCACTAGTTGTTAGAAGTCTTCCTCCAAAAAAAGTATATTCTTACTAAGAACAGCCAAACTAAGAAACTGGGTTAAAAGTACTTCTGGCTTCCAGGGAACACCAGTATTGACTGCAATGGAAAGTTCAGAGGTGGAGACTCAGAATTCCTCACCAAGGAGCGAACCAGGAGCGCAGAGCCTGAGGAGGAGGGACAGAGGCTAACTGAGGAAATGAATAGCACTGAAATGGAGAACCAGAGCTGGGACAGGTTGGAAATGAGACAGAATGGATAATCCTGATCATTGACAAGAATTTAGGATACTCAGCATTACTCTTCTAGTATCACAACAAGAACCTCTGAATCCGGCTTGCAGACAGACCCATTCCTATTCAGTCCTGGGCCACAGGCTATAAAAAACCCAATATCGCCTGTTCTTTTCACAAAGGTCTGTGCCACATCAACACCAGTAAATAAAATTCACCAAGGAACATTCTTTTACTGTCAGGCCAACATGCACAGCCTGTCTAGACAACTCTCTGGACAACCCTCTCCTCCAAAATAGGGTGGCTACATCCAAGAAGCTGCTGATGGGTCTTGTCCTTAGCCTCAGCCACCACCTGTCTGTTTCTAGGAACTGCCTGAGAGACACATAATTTTGGCCCCAAGCAAAAAAAGTGGTGACAAAAAACTCTATGCTAACAATTTAACAATATGGAAAATAATAAAATCTGTCAATTGGAAAATAACAATATCTCTGGACCTGTGGACAATATTAAGATCATGGTTTAATTTACTAGTATAGATGTAGCCTAGGTCCTTATTTACAGTCTGGTTGAAAACATGTCTGTTCTTTCTAATTTAAAAGAAAAAAAGGAAAGGAGAAAGGGAAATGAAAAAGGGAAAGGAAAAAAGGAAAGGAGAAAGAGAGAGAAAGAGCTAGAGAAAGAAAAAAGAAGAAAAAGGAAGAGCAAAAAAAGAGCTCAGAGAAGCAATCTAAAAAACAAATTAATACAAAACCTGTGTTAAAAATATACTAAGGCAGTGGAACCTGTGCGTACTCTTAGATGAAGAAGAGCTCATCTCAAACTGCTGTGAGGGACACAAATATCTAGCTACTGGCCCTGTAAAAACAAAAAACCTGAAGTTTTGCAATCCTGGATACAAACAAAATACTCCTTTCAGTGTTAATAACATTGTTATTTGGACTTAAATCTGGGAGATGTGACGTGAGGAGAAAAAACAGCTTTTGGAAATTTAGTGAGTAGCTATTGAAAAAATATTAACTCTTTACTTTGCAATAAATCTCTATCGGCACGTAATACTGCAGATCTTGGAGTGCTGGAAGCTGGAACCTCACGCCGTACTGCTGAGAGGCAGCTCTGCTGCCCCAACATTTGACCACTTGGTTCTTGTGGCTTCGCAATGGGACTTGCAGCTGCACAACTGGGAATTAATATAGGTTACAAGAGTGAGTATTAGCCTGGGTTGGTTCTTTGCTCCCCTTCACTATGTGCTCGCACAGACGTTTCTGTGAGCTTAGCGGTGGGGGAGTGTAGGATCCATCAGCCCAGCTCAGGACTGGCTCTTCCCATGTTGGCATCGACGTAAATCACTCTTAGGACCACAGGGCAAGGACAGGCAGCCAAACCCCTCTCAACAGTGCCCTTGTGGAGGCAGCTGCACATATAACTCCGGCAACGTAAGCCCAAGTTTGTGGTGCTATCACTGGTAAATTTGTAGAAACATTAATAAGAGTAATCAGAAGTTCCAGAAGACCTTTGGGAGCTACCACAGTACAAAGAAAAGCAACATTTTGAGCTCTTTCTTACTTAATTTCTCACTTTTGGATTCTAATATCACTGCTGAAATAGGAGAGTATCACAGGCCAGAATTGGTACTATGGGAAATGAATTTATGACTGAACAAAAGTAATTCAAGATGTGTCCTGCTTTCAGCTACCCCCCCGAAAAGGTGGATTGCATCCCCCAGTTGCCCTCCCCTTGCCGCACTCCCAGCGTATGTACAGAGGCAGCTCAGGTTTAGCAAGGTTTGGCCCTATTCTCCAAGAGGGCAGTTTCTTACTACCTGTAGTGCCTCTGCAGCACAGCTCACAGATAATTACTGCCTCATCAGGTTTCCAAAATGTTCCCCATCCATCTTACCCATTCTTTTCACCAGCTATTGTCAGGAGCTTTACATATTTGATAGCATAATCTTCTTTTGCTTAGTATTTGTTTTTATTATTATTGTACTATTATAATCTCATTATAGCCTTTTCTAGTTTCAATTATTGTATTTATTTTTTACTGAGTCACTGTAATTGCTTTTAGTTTTTAATAATGTTTAAAATTTCCACTCTCTGAAGCACACATTATCATTCCCATTATAAAATTCAGTTAAGAGGTTGTCAACAATCTTGGTTTGCGCTAGTCTTGGATTGATCTTTTTGCAATGAATGATACATGGAGCCTGTCTTGCCAATGCCTCCAGCCTACAAAGGTAGATTCACTTTTAAACAACAGGCTCATCAGCATATAAGAACTCATAGGAGAACTGGTCTTCATATTTGTATGAAAGATAAATATTTTATAAAATCCTTAAAGCCTAGGAGCATTATGAACTCCTTTTACAATTCACCCAACTGTGGGAATTACTGGTTTTCTACTCTGGGTGTGCTTGGTAAAACTACAATTTCATGACAAGACTCTGAACTTTTGTGACTGAGTGACCATTAAGTTTACAAAACATAATCACATCAATAAAGTGTAATAAAGTAATTCCCCTCTGACAGAAAATAAGAAGACATTCTCCTCATTTCGCAATTATTTCTCTCAAATGTGAGATTAAGTGTATATCCACCAATCACACACACACCCCCCCAAAGAAAAATTAAGTAAACAAGATCTGAAAATCTGTCCTGAAATGTTTTCCTGCACAGGAATCCTGTAACTTATCGGAAACCCACTTAAAATCAGTACAGTTTTACTCAGTTGCATGGATTGTCCCTGAGAAATGTTTGCAGAAGCGCTGATTCAAATTCTAATGATGCAGTTATTTAGTTAACAGAGATACCTTTGCTATCACATATGATTAAATTAATTTACATGTTTCTGATTTACAAGGATTGATGTTTTCCTAGAAATAGAACTAAATGCAACTAAAATGCATTGATATTGTAATATAGTTTTGGGTTTTTTAAAAAATATAAGCTTAATTACTGTCTTGTGTAGGCAAGGCACATATGTAGTAAAAATGCTTTTAAAAAATTAGGGCTTCCTTTTTTAAAATAACTTTGGACCTGAATTCATCAACAACTTGGCAACAACCTGAGTCCTTCTTTATCTAGGAACATTATTTAAAGATGTGCACAAGTCCCGCTGTAACAATGACAGAATTTTCATATGCAACAGGAAAAATATTGCATTAATCTGCTCAGGAAACACTTTTCAGTGTTTTGAGAAACACGCCTCAGCACTTAATCCCATGCAAGTTGCATTCATCATACACATCATAAGCGTGTAATATTTGCATACTTTTAAAATTTGACTTTGAATTCAGCAATTAGCTGCTTTAGGACACAGCACATGCATTTACTTGTGTGCAAAACTAGATTAGAAAAGTTTTTGAGTATTTTGTGATATAGGATCACTGGAAAGGGGGAAGATAGCTCTAGTGGACGAACGTACTTCTCAGCAAGGCACAGCTTGACATCCTGTTATTCCATATTGCACTTAACATCCAGATTCATTCAGAGGTACTGCTGTGAAACTGCTCTTCAGCTTGTTCATCTGCATAACTAGTGATCACAGAAAGATCTATCCATGATAACATTAGGATAAAAGTTAAAAACTCTGAAGTTACAGACAGCTGGGAATAAGATAGTAATTCAAGTGTAATTTTTGGGAGAATATGCAGGCTACATTGTACAGGTAACAGGGTGTGATGAAGAAAGCATTTCGGCCTGCTCCTGAAGCCCTTAATTACCAGACAAGCAACTCACACACAGTTCATACAACTCACAAAGAGCTGGAAAGAATCGTTAAATCATCTAGTCTAGTCTTCATTTCTCCACAGGCATCTACATTTTACATAAAAGCTCCAGTCAACTTGGTTGTCTAAAACATAACCTTTTAAAGAGGCACACATCAGGTCTATGTAGTGGTCTAACTGGCAGCAGTATCTGCATCTTGGCCATCAAAATGCCAATGCTCAAAGCATTTGCAGAAAAATTACACACAATAAAAAAGAAAAAAAAATGGTGTAGATGGAATAACAAAGAGAGAGGAAAGGGAATTCGGTATTTTTAAAGTTCAGTGCTTACCTCACTACAGCTAATATCTAATTTTATATTTAGCAAAATTGGCAAACAGCAATTACATTCTTAAAGGCAATCAGTGCATGCACCCAGCTACGCAAGTAAATAAGTAAAGTGGCACAGATGAAGATCTTTAGATTTATCTGAAGTGCATTGGCAAGGTATTTGAATAACAAGTATCCTGCCAATTCCCATAAACCAAGGTCAGAAAGGCTAAGGAGCATGGTATTCAAAAGGGTTACCATTTGGCTAGATAACATAGTGCATGTCTCATGCATATTCTAGAAATACACCTCTGACTCGACAGGCCTGGCCTCTCTGAGCTGAAAGGGTCAACCCAAAATTCCTCATGTATGACAGATACGAGACCAAACAGACCTAAGCAGGAGCTGTTCAGAGATGAAGAATTTGCCGTGGGAAGTGGAGTTCCACTGGCTATTTCCATCTCCACCCTCACCATGAAAAAATTTGCCTTATATGCAGTCTGTCTGCATTCTTGTTCTAATTTTCTCAGGTAAAGTGAAGAACCTTATATTAAATGATGCTTTCACTCTGGAGTGATGCTCATCTGGTTCAACCAAAATACACCTCTGTTTCTGAAAAGCCAAAGACCAAGCTCTAAGTCTGACTGTGAGGCATTTTACCTAGATCTTAAGGTTTTTTTTTTTCTCTTTTCTGCATGCCCATATGTTTTTCCAAGATCACTTAAAAAATAGAAGCAAGAAAACTGTAATGTTTTAATACTGATTTCAAGAACATCATTTATAATACTGAAACCCTCTTCCTGTTCACTAGTCCTCTATTTAAATACCATATCAATAAGTTAGCCCTTCAATGCCCAGCACAATCTTAAAACACCGTCTTGAGTTCCTTGTCCAGCATCACAGAAGAGAAAAAGTTGAAACTTCCAAGAATATATTCTGTGCTATTCTAGTATTGTGACCTTCCTTTCTTGGTCCCAATGGGCCATTTCATTTTCCCCTAAACCAAAATGATTTTGTTGGAAGGTGTCTAGCTTACTAAACACAAATGAGATTGATTTATACAACTGTCCACTCTAATAGCTATTCGTGGTGTTCTAATTGTTTGTTTCAGATACAAGTTTTAGAAGATTTTTTTCATATTTACCTCCAGTTCAGTGCTGAATAGGGTTGAACCTGGTTCCACTTGTTGCACAGCCATTCCAGAAACAGCCCTGTTTCACTGCTGTCACAATAACCTTTTGAGATCTGTCTTTCAACCAGTGTCCAGCCCATTAAGTCTGTGTTCTGCTATAATGGAGCGATAGTTTTAAAATCATCTGCATCAAGTCAAACAGTTTACAGCACTCTATATGCATTTGGCTGAAATTAACTGAAACCTTGAAGAAAATTTTCGTTGGTAAGACCCACTCTCATAAAAACATGGGAAAACCCACTACAGAGTCTAAACCTGTAACTGCTTACTAACAAAAAAGATGAGACAGGACTCAGTTTTTATATCAAATGAAACTAATTTGTTTCTGGAGTCATCCTGATTGTTACTTTGAATACTGGTATAATACTGACACTTAAACTTACAGAGTTTTCTCAGTTATCCTCGAATTATTCTAGTATTAACAATGAACCAGAAAACTTTCTCAAACAACTGTTTCAGACTCTTTGATGTAAATGACCTGACTCTACAGATACTAACATTATTCCTAGATACCACTGGCACAGAAAGTCTAATTGACTTGCATAATACAAGGCCTTCAACCTGAAAAGTCAAATACAGAATAGAAATATTTATTGAAAACCTCTAATTTCTTTTATCATCAATACTGTAACTTTCTTCAACTACAATGGGTTTACTCCTCTGTTAAATTTTTTTTGTTCTTAATTTATTTAAAATCCTCCATTATACTTTGTTCTGCCAATTATATTTTTCACTAATGCCCTTGAGGGAACACGCTTTTAAGTGCATTGCTGTATCAGGTCCTCATCAAGGAAGGAGTCAGGCCTACAGAAACCTTCCTGTCTGTGATGACAGAAAGCCCAGGAGCCAGTTCCATATCATTTTAATCTACACAGCCATATTTGGAAATAATCTTTGCATTTGATAACCAACCTGAGGTGATCCTGAGCAAAGACAAACTCATTGAACTCTAAAATATTACATTAATAGATTCTCCAGAAGCATTAGTGAACTTCCCAGACAGAAGATAAAGCTACTTTTGGATTGCAAACCAATAGTCAGACCAAAAATTCAATAGAGAATTAAAAAAAAAAAAAAAAAAGTAAATGCTTCCAAAGACCTCAGTAAGTTAGAATTTGGCTATAGTTTCTTCAGGCCCCCTCATTTCAAAAAAACTAACTAGCACACACAGGCTGAAAAAAAGTTGATTAGGTTTTAATATTAAGAAATCTGCAGGAGAAAAAAAAACTAGATGGAAGGCAATTATGCAGCCTTTACTATATGCATATCTGCCCTTTAATTCATTTGCATAAAATACTTAATGTTCAAAATCATCACTGCAGCAGTATGCTCAACTGGATTTGTATATTTTGTATAGCATAAGAAAACAGAATCATTAAACTCCTACAGATTTACTTCTCAGTGTGTAATTTGAATATGAACATATTCAATTAAAAACACTTAAGTAATGAAAACGAGGATTATCACTTAATCAATAACAATCCATAACTGAATCTATAACTGACTTCTTAAAACTGAGCTTTTAAAGTAGGACTTCCTTCTTATGCTTCCAATTCACATAGCTTAAGAAGGATTAATTCGCTGGGGCTGCTGTGTTGGCCTGTCATTTGCTTTTCTACTAATATCAGAAACAGAGGCAAATGTTTAATAAAACTTTAAAAAGTTTTAATTTGGGGTTAAAATATAACTACAGGACAAACATGCTTGCGATCTATGAACTCTGATGATATTTTCTTGGCTCTGAAAGAGGAAATTTCAATGTACTCACATCACACTTGAGGAAAGGACTTTGAAAGAAAGAGTACAAGGCAAGATTTACCTTTTCCCAAAAGGTTTAGAAAAAATGGTCAAGGGCCAAGAAACTATTTCAACATTTTTTTCTTGGAAAAGAGAAATCTCAAATCAAGAGCACTAGTTTCCAGATACATAAAGTGCCATTGCGAAAAGAGATAAAATCATCTGTTCCCCATGTCCGTGGTGGGCTGAACAATAATATTAAGTTTAAAGTTGCAATCGGATACATTCAGTTTGAAATATTTTGCACAATATCTAACAGTAAGTCTAATCAAACACAGACCTACATTGCTTCAGAAAGTTGTGGAACCTGTCATAGGCTGCACAACCATCAGGAATGACCTCCAGGCAGGCACAAACAGAGCTTCCGTTGGACAAGGGGAAGAGACTATATGATTTGTTCAAATCCTCCTCCAGACCTAGAGGTCTTCTGTGATTATCTGAATGAGTTAAAATGGAATAGTACATGAAAAACCTGTGGCCATCAAATCAGATAGATACAATTACAACGAAAAATGCAGTTTTGTACTGGATTAAACATGCCTTTAAGCAGAACTCTTGTATATATCATATTCTCCAAAAAGTAAAAATTATTGTAAAATTATTTCATTAAACTATATGCAGAATTAGTCATCAATTCCATAAGAAATTGTATGTATAGGCAGATTGCATTATAAGTTAACAGTTACCGTCCACAAGGAAGATATCAAATGTTACAATACAGACCATGCTTGTGAAGACACAGAGAGAGATACTACTCAACCGTACCAGAGAGCCTAAATTATGGACAAGCCTTATCATCATCAAAGAACTTAGGAAATGCCAATCCAGGATACTTCGAAAGGAAGAATACTTCTGAAAAACAAATCCCTGGCAATAGGAATCAATTGTGTTAGAGAAGATGTGCTGCTTGTGGGAGTCTGGAAACTCAGTCTAAAGAGCAACAGCACTGTGGTATGACTGCCCTGCCTTCATCCTGGCTGGCCAGGATGCAAATAGAAAAGATAGTGAAGTTAAAAGCATGGATGCAAATTCCATCCTTAACTTTATTGCCCACCCACAACCCCCCAAAAAAAAATTCCAACAAGAAAAAAAACCCCTATCTTTGTTTCTGTTGCAAAATGCTGAGCCTTGGTGCTCCCATCCCATCCTATTCATATGGCTTGAGAGAAAAAATTCAAGAATTAATATGCATTGCACACATGCCCAATGCCAGGAGGAAGCAGAGAGGAACAAAACACCAAAATATTTGTACTGCAAGCTAAACCTCCCAGGTTCTCCTAGAATTCTTAAGGTTAAGCCTTGGCTAACATCAGATTCCTTGAATGGGAAAAGAAATATTTATGGTACAGTATTTATACCTTAGTCACAAGATACAACAGGCAACAGGAAGGCAACAAAATCCAAGTTCAATAACAACAGTTTTGTAGGAAGCCATATGTCTTCTAAAATGCCAAGCAAAGATGACAGTGACAGTTAAGGATGCTCTGCAGTTTACTGCTGAGAGTAATTTGTCAATATATGCATATATTGTCAATATGCTAAAAGATTTTTTCAGAGAAATCAGCTGAGCGTTACACAATGTCAAACAGTTACAAATCTGCTAGCCCAAAAGACTACATTACTCAAGTGTAGGTAGAGTGAATATCAACCTAGGAAGTGGTTCTTACACGATTAAAAAAAAGAAAGAAAGAAAAATTCAGGTAAGGTTTAAAGAACAAAATTAGAAGATCAAAAATAAAGGCAGCAAAACTAGAGACAATAATAAGCGTATAAAATCCTATAGGGAACTGCAAAACATTAGACATGGAAATCAGCAAAATATCTAATAGAGTGATAAAGCTGCCAAATAAAAAAAAAAAAGGATGAAAAGAACTACCATCAAGGGAGAAGACTGGAGTTATTGACTATGCTGAGTTATGAAAGGCCCTAAGGAAAAGGAAAACACAAAACATCAGAGAACACATCTGTGATCTGTGATGCTCTTGAGTTGCAACTCAACAAAATAAAAATGATGAAATGGCATAGGATGCCTTCCACAAGGACTTAAACAGTAGAGTTTCAAAAGAAGAAAGATGACTACAGCTTCCCCACACATAAATTACTTGAGTAAACAAGTCAGAGACCAGCTCTAGCAGAAAACAATGAATGCAGCCCAGAAATTATTGCTTGTAATGATTTCCAACAGAGTAGTAACTTCATGGCTACAAGGTTGAGATTTTGAAGACGTCCACCTTAAGGCCAAAATCTGCCTTTCACTATGAAGGTGAATCTCACACCAATTAAAAGGACAAGCAATCAAATCTATCTCAGAGTTTACCCTTTCTTGAATTTTAATTCCAGTAACATGAAGTCCAACCAAAACCAAAAAATCATACAATCATAGAATGGTTTGGACTGGAGGGGACCTTCAAAGATCATCTAGTTCCAACCCCTCCTCCAACCCCTCCTGTCCCCAGGGACATCTTTCACTAGATCAGGTTGCTCAAAGCCCCATCCACCCTGGCTTTGAACACTTCCAATGATGGGGCATCCACAACTTCTCTTCTTCCAGTGTCTCACCACTCTCATTGTAAAAAATTTCTTCCTTATGTCTAATCTAAATCTACCCTCCTTCAGTTTAAAACCATTGCCCCTTGCCCTGTCACTACAGGCGTTGGTAGAAAGTCTTTCTCTGTCTTTCTTATAAGCCCCCTTTATATATTAAATGATGTATAATGCAATCTCTTTTCTTTGAAGTTAAGAAGAAATGGAAAAACAATCATATTGAAGGCTTACAATCTGACCCCATCAAAAAACAAGCAAAATAAAATACTATTATCTCCTTCAAAACCATCTTCTCTGCCTATGCAGGCCGATGTGCCTTCATTAGCACCTTGGGTTCATAGTTATGAAGAAGCTTGTCTCAGCATGGGAGGCTCCCTCACAGACCCAGTCTCCTTGAAGTGGTAGAAAGTATCTGAAGAGTCCCTGTCAAATCCGATGGCCTGCCTAAAGAAGCTGTCTTATTTGGATGATACCAAGACACCTGTTTTTGCACCAGCAGAAGTAGATACCTTAAGCACCATCCAACAGCCTACTTACTGGACATCAAAGCATTCTGTGCTTTTGAGGAGCACTATTCATCACCATTGTATCCAAAATCTAAAAAGTTTCTGAATCAGATAGATTATCTCATTCCCTGTAGCAACAATGATATTCAGAATACCACTAAAGAATCTGAAAAGAAAAACCTACAAACTAGGGTTTTGGTGTCTCCCACCACCACCACCGGAAGAACAGCAATGCTCCGAGTGATGATTTGTGTTTCTCCGGATCAACAGCTTTCCTTCATTATCCCCCCCCCCATCCGTATCAGTTTCTCTACAGAATTTTTAAAAGCGACTACCATTAAATAAAGTTATCAACTGATTTTGTTAAATACTTAACACGGCAGGTCTTCAATGAAATAAGCATCATAAATTGTCCATAGCAAAGAAAAAGAAAAGTATCTTGCTTATTGTATGGCAGTTCTTTATAAGTTGCTGAAGTGTATTTAATGTTACAAACTGAAGTAAAAGTGACTGCCTCATTGCCATCCTGCAGCCCAGAGGAAGAGTTCAGAGTAAATTCCCAATAGCCTGAGTGCCAGCAATCTCTTCACCACACCAAAACCAAACAGGCTTCCCCCATCCTAACTTTGACTGAGCTTTGACTTTTTCACTCCTCATAAACCACTCCAGAAGTACAGTATAGGCATATCATTCACTGAGCCACTTGAAAAATTTATCCACGGTTTTAATCCTTGAAAACCTGGCTACCCCTTTCAGCAGTAGTAAGTCATCTTGAAACTGGTTTCACAGAAGGAAGGTTCATTTCTAAAACAGAAGGCGAGATCAGGAATCGTGTGGGGATTTCATTGTATCATCACTGAGTACAAAGTTTGCTTCCTCGACTCAAGCTCCCCGGCTCAGCGCACGTGCCTGCAAGACACATGGTCCTCAGCGCTGCAGGTGATGCGCTGTGTGCTCCTGCCTGCAACCTGCCAGTCCTGCCAGGCAGAGCAGGGGTAGATGGAGGTCAGCCTCCTCACCGTCTTTGCAGCGTTTGGCAGTCCAGAACATAGAGCTCTCGTGGCTGTGCAAAATACTTCAAGGACCGCAATTGTGCATTGCTCCAGAAGATGACACTCCACTTTGAGAGATGTAATTTGTTCCACGAAAGGCATATTCTCTATTCTCAGACAGCAAGCTATACCTTTCCAGCTACGCCCCTGGAAGACCGCGCCACATAAGCATGTTCGAAAGAATCACAGGCAAAAGTTTTTATTTTCTGCATTAGCTAGCAACAAGTGTACTTCTGCACTTTAAGATTTTCCTATTGCTGAAGGACTTTATAAACATTATTAAGCACTCGCTACTCTCCTCTGAGCTAAGCAAGTATTACCAGCAGTAATATACTAACCACTGGCACATACCACCCACCACTGGGTTAGGAAAACAATTAAAGACCAAAATAAAAGCCCTCAAAGCTAAAAGAGAAGTCTTGAGTGAAAATGAAATAGACGCTTTACTGTTCAGATGGTCAAATGCACAATACCTGTCACCAGACTAATTTGGACAGATGCTAATAAAATTAATGTCCTGCTAAAGAGGAGGCTTATAATACAGTGCATTTGTTTACTGTGTCTTCTTGCTATTACAGTTTCCATAGAAACAGGAGAGAGTTAGAAAATTTCAGCACTGGGCAACAAATTCTAATGATCTTTTTTAAAGAATTGTTATAATATATATTTAGTACATGATTTCTATGTCTTTATGGCATCAATAGAAAGGACACTTCCCCTAACACGCATTAGTAACAGTCCACGCCATGCTAGTCCTTCCTCTTCAGGCTTTTCAATTTTGTATCGCTTCCTCCAACTGCCCTCCAAACAAGCAGGGGAGCAAAAAGTACTGAAGTATTTTCAAAATATACTTCCCTTTCCCTGAAGCTTATGTGATATCTTATCCCTTACATTTATAATCACCTACAGCTTTACCATGATGTAATTTCTTATGCCTTGTGGGCTGATTTCTGTGACTCACAATTTCCAAATATATTTGTGAAGGTGGTTCATGAATTAAACTTCTGTCAGCTGAAGCCTCCAGCATTGTTCTGCCCATGTTCAGTATGGAGGCTCCTGGCTCACAAGAAGTTTTAATGGTACAGTACAGAGGATCAGTCCTCAGTTTATAAAGGACACTCAAGAAGCCATTATATAAGGTAAGAAAGACTGCAAATGCCCCCATGGCTTTTTGTCATGCCATGGTTATTCTTTGGTAAGTTTAGGTTTCCTATATATACCACTGAAAATCTTCAGATGATTCATCCCCGGGGTTTGCTGTCAGATGAGCACAGTTGTGTTATGCTTCTCGTAGTTTCTCTGGTACTGTACTCTTCCCCATCGCTTCTTCCCTGATTTTAAGCCATGTCCAGGTAGGACCTGGGGGACCCTGGGACAGCACCCTTGGTCAACTACAAATTCAAATTTCCTCACTTAAGCATTTAACTACTGATGTCTAGCAAACCAACATATTTTAATAAAATTAATATAATCTACAAATGACAACATGCATCTAATCTTGTAGAATTACTTTCACAGAGGTATACTGAAATATCACCTTCCTTTATGGTGAAACATCCTCACCTTCTTCTTCTCTGCCCCTTCCCTGCCCCAATGATCTTTGCCCCAAGAAGGATAAGCTAATAGAACAGTTTTTGCTATTCCTGTGCTCTTCATCTGCTTTTCCCTGCTCAACAGCATCACTCCGCTCAGCTGGCAGTTTGGGAGAGATTCTCTGGAGATACAGCTGGTGTCTTATCCAAAGCAGAGTCATACTGAGACGACTAAGGCACACGCATGGAAGCATTTGCTACGGTTTAATCTCAAGTGCAGAGGATGCAGCACTGCCTCTGGTAATATACTTCTACAATAAGCACCACTAACAACTTTGGGGATCATATGCATTATTGGTGCAGAAGTGTTTGATAATTCCCATCGTGACAGAAAGGAGACAAGTGGTTAAATTACTGCCTGTTGTGCACAACTGTAGATATTAGCAGCTGTTATTTATAGTGCCTATTATGTTATAGTATCCCAAAAGACAGGAGAACCACGTCATACAGTATTACTACAAATAAAATCATTCGAGCACAGAAAAAACATTTTAAGCATAGAGAATATCATTGTAGTTTATCTTTAAATGGAAAGCATGAACAGATCAGATGTTTTGATAGCAAAATGTATGTTTTAGTACTCCCACCCCCCCCAGGTAATATAAGAATTCTCCTCTATCCTTCCATTTGTAGGGAATGATGAGGGAAGAAACAGGAAGAGCCAGCAGATCAATACCTGGCTCCAAGCCTGGTGTCACTGGCAAAATTTTGGGGTTTTTGATCATGGGTTTGTCTACATGACACCAGGCCTGCTGGTGACAGACAGAGTATGCCTGTCTCAAAGCAGGAAAAGGATCTTTGTGCAGGAGTTAGCAGCAGATCAATACCTGGCTCCAAGCCTGGTGTCACTGGCAAAATTTTGGGGTTTTTGATCATGGGTTTGTCTACATGACACCAGGCCTGCTGGTGACAGACAGAGTATGCCTGTCTCAAAGCAGGAAAAGGATCTTTGTGCAGGAGTTAGCAGGGCTCATTGAAAGAGCTTTAAATTAGATTTGAAGGGGAAATGGATAAAACCAGGCATGGCACACCAATGTTTAAGGGATGGTGTGCTAGTGAGGTCCTTTGGTCCACCATCTCAGTGGAGGTAGGGGATGGAGATCCATGTGGCAGCAAAGATGCAAAGGTTATTGGTATGCTAGAAACCATGGAAGCACCTGACAATGGTCACATAGGAGTTAGGGCTTCTCCCCCAAAAAAGGTGGCAGGATCAATAGCCCAACTGCAGTGCATCTACACCAATGCAGGCAGCATGGGCAGCAAACAGGGGGAGCTGGAAGCCATTGTGTAGCAGGAAAACTACGATATAGTTGCCATCACGGAAACATGGTGGGATGACTCACACAACTGGAGTGCTGCAATGGATGGCTATAAGCTCTGCAGAAGGGATAGGCAAGGAAGGAAAGGTAGCCCTGTATGTTAGGGAGTGTCTTGATTGTCTAGAGCTTAATGATGGTGACGATAGGGTCGAGTGTTCATGGGTAAGAATTGGGGGAAGGCCAACAAGGCAGATATCATGGTGGGAGTCTGTTACAGACTGCCCAACTAGGATGAAGAGGCAGATGAAATATTCTATAAGCAGTTGGAAGAAGTCTCACAATCATTAGCCCTTGTTCTTGTACGGGACTTCGACTTACCAGATGTCTGCTGGAAATAC
>NW_008825615.1:19452969-19522076 GCF_000699105.1 Pygoscelis adeliae
TGCCCAGGGAAGTGGTTGAGTCACCATCCCTGGAGGTATTTAAAAGACGGGTAGATGAGGCGCTTAGGGACATGGTTTAGTGGGCATCATGTGTTGGGTTGACGGTTGGACTCGATGATCTTAGAGGTCTTTTCCAACCTTAATGATTCTATGATTCTATGATTCCTGTGAGGAGCAGCTGAGGGAGCTGGGGTTGTTTAGCCTGGAGAAAAGGAGGCTGAGGGGAGACCTTATCACTCTCTACAACTACCTGAAAGGAGTGGTGGGTGTCGGTCTTTTCTCCCAAGTAACAAGTGACAGAAGAGGAAACAGCTTCAAGTTATTCCAGGGGAGGTTTAGATTGGATATTAGGAAAAATTTCTTCACCAAAGGGTTATCAAGCATTGAAACAGGCTGCCCAGGGAAGTGGTTGAGTCACCATCCCTCGAGGTATTTAAAAGGCACGTAGATGTTGTGCTTAGGGACATGGTTTAGTGGTGGATGTGGCAGCGTTAGGTTGATGGTTGGAGTCGATGATCTTAAGGGTGTTTTCCAACCTAAATGATTCTATGATTCTATGATCCTAAGAAGAAACAGGAAGGACTGGAAAAATTGTACATTAATAACATCAGCTGAAAGAAAAAAGGTACATGTGGAAGAAGTCTCCACCAGTACGTCAGTGAAAGTGGGATGTCTTTACTGGAAGATGCACAGCTGGAAGAAAAGAGATCTCTTATGTTTTCAGTTGTGGAGAGGCTCGTATGCTACATCTTTTTAAATCTGTTATTCAGTCATGGGGAGTGAAATACAAGTCCAAAACATGTGGCAGACTACTCCAAATTAAGCAGCATGCCTTAGAGCAGACAAGCATTGCTTGGGCATCTTATGAAAATAAAAGTTATCTAACACTGTGAGCATCTTAGATACGGAACCCAATTCCCCATACTCTCCCACTCTTCTAGTAAGAAGGGGTGGTGGGGGAGTGGGGGGTGGAGAAGGACAAAATAAAGCAAATATGAGTTTCTTGAAATAGATTTCCTTTTAGAAGTTAGCGATGTGAATTCTAGTCCTTATATTTTCTAACTTACATTCTTTTTGCAAGAAAACTTTTATGACAAAATCCATTATTCCCACATCCCCTGAAAAAAGTGTTTTGCTCTTCAAAACCTTAAAGAGCTTCCACAAAATTGGGGATTACGATACAACTGATCTGAATCTGGGAGAAAAGACTGACTATCACTTCCAATGATGTTTCCATTGCTTACTCCTCTCAGGACTGGGAGTCTTCCGAGATCACGAAAGGATATATTTTTAGGATAACAATCTACTTAAACAGTTGAATTGTAATTTAAGTGAAAAGGAATATAATCAACATCATAGCAAATAAAACATATCTATTACTTCTATACTTTACACAACTGAATTATGAATTATTACACAATGATTAATTCATACCAGCCAAGAGATCTGTCCTTGCTTCTGAGTTTCCTCAAAGTAGCTGGAGGCAAGATACTACTAAAACGGGGAACACAGATACTTCTGTGTAGGCACCCCTGAGACCTTTAGAAGGTGAGGGAACAGTTTCTTTTAGCCCACAGTCAAATTCCTCTAGTGGGAATGAAATACCAGTGTGGCCTACTGTACCCATGTGAAACCAATAAATTCAAGACTCCTCCAGCATTACAGCTATATTCCTCTGAGACCTATATGAATTCCCTGTGCTCCTTGCCATTGACTGGTAGTTGCTCTAGAAAACAGTACTAACATTTTACCTTACTCACTGTATGAGTAGAAATGTCTATCTTTCAATTTCTCTGCTCAATTACACGCTCTTTAACTCTACCCACACACTGCACTGTGTTGGCCAAGTCGTACATTTTGGCAGTGGACTTGAAAACTACGTTCCTCCGCAAGAGAGTGCCTGTGTATAGTACACTCACACACACATACACACCCCCTCAGTCCACGTGAATTATATACTGCCTGGGCAACCATTTCACAAATAGATGGAAGCACTAAAAAATAAAAGTCCCAAACTCTGGCATATAGAAATCAGCCATTCTACACACTGCTTTCATTTAGCAATACTTAGTCACATTACTAACATGACCGGTTATCAGAGCTGCCTGCAGTTTCTGCTGCTGCTGATGTACGCTTCTGTCTTCCTTCAGTAGCTGAGCTGTATGTATTGGGAATGCTTTACAAAACGTTTCAGAAATAAAGGTCAAGTAGGCTTTCTTGTAAGAGATGCTGGTTTCTGGAGAGAATTTCCTTCCTACACACCTTCAGCCACCAGGGCTCTTATGATGTTAGGCAAAGAGACTGTAAACATACATACTCACATTTCTGCCTCTAGAATTAAGCTTCACTGAGTTAGAGCCCCCTCCTTCAGCCCCTGTTCCCCCCACACATATGAGGGTGAGTTTGTTGTGAAAGTGCTATTTTACAGCTAACGGTTTATACCCACTCCCGAGATTACAGGGGCTAGTCAGCACTCACCTTTCAGGGGAGCATGTTTTATTGATCTTGGAACATTTAATGTGACATCTAAACATCAGTGAAGGCTCTTGCTTAGTTTTTTTGTTTTTCAGACTACACAGTTTTGGGTGAAGCACAACCATGACTTCTCATAACAGTAACAAGAGGGGAGGAGTAACATTAATATCTCTCGGGAGGAGCTGGTTGTAGTGGAGGACTGTGAACTCTACAAGGGACTGTGTACTATGCCAGCAGCTAGCTAGGACACTGTGCAAAGACTGAAGCACCAGCGCACTGTGCTGTGACCATGCTTTTTACTCCATAAGCAGAATGGCACAGAGATCTGTGCCAGCTGGAGTCTTAAACCAGTTTTATGCTCACACATATCCAGAGTCTCCTGGCCTGTCCAATTATTTTAAGTGGACTAATATGTGTTAGTCTTGATAATAAAGTCTGAGGACCTATTGATCTTGAGACAATAGACCTGACCCCTTTGAAATCTGAGTCTACCCCAAACTGCCTATATTTTTGCACCACATAGAGACCAGATTTCAGTGGATTAAGCTGGACAGTCCTGGGTAGATACAAATCCAGTAAGACAAGGCAGCGTTCTGGCTGGTTTGAGGCTGAAAGTGCATAGTTCCTTATTCTAGCTAGACATCCAGCAGTACTAAGAAGTCTAAAATGACCCAAAGGATGCAAACTAACTTCAGAAGATAATTTCTTCCACTGCCTGCAGGTTTTCTCTTAACATCACTGCAAACTACCTGTTTTTCAGTGCCAGTTGTGCCTTATCCAGATTCCAAATCCCTGGAAGAAGTGGAGCCAATGCTCTGGTCCTTTATGGCTATGCTCCCTGTGCTGCTGATCTGTAGATGGGAGAAAAGCTAGAGAAAAACACTGATGAAAACCAAAGTTTGGGTAATAGGCTTATATTCACCTTGTGGGCTGTGGTGAGGGGAAGAGAATCAGGAAATCAAGAAGTGAAAACCCACCCACTCAGGAATATTAAAATAAAAGATTTTGGTATCTTTACTCAAACTTCCTGGTTTTTAACAATTTAAAATACATTCATTCCTACTATCAGATCACCCTTCCAGAATTGAACTAGTGCTAAAGAAAAACAAGTAAACAAAAAAAAGTCCTTCTTTTTCAACTCTATAGCCAGTGTTAACATACTTATCCAAGCCAACCAAGTGTTCTGGAAGAAGAAAGGTCACAGACTAAATTATATGAGAGTTTCTGTAGTGTAAAAATGGGACATTAGACATTAGCTAATCAAAGATGATGCCATGTTTAGGGAACTGTCACATACCATGTTAAAGAACAGCTACACCCTGCATTGTCTTCTAAACAAATCCGGGGGTGAAAAAAAGCTCATATTTCAACGAGTTACAATCAGAACACGTCAGGTTTAGATGTAGGCTAGTGCAACATACATGACAGAGGAGAGAAGTGGAATTTGTTAACCTAGATGACAAAATCTAGTGGGAGGGAAGACAGGATAAAGTCTTCAAGTATATAAAAGGTATCTGCAAAGAGCTGAGAAACAGGAGGCACCCATCGTCCACACAAGTTAATGAGCTTAAGCTGCAGTAAGGAAGACTCAGGTTATGTTATCAGGAAAAGTTTTTGGTGGTGAGGTCGGGGAAGCTGAATAAAAGGCCTGGAAGGGCCACACAAGCATCTGTCAGGAAAGAGGTGGGTATAGCTGATCCTCCTTTGGGCATAGTGCAGGCCTGCTCCCTCCCCGTTCTTGACTCCGTGCTAACTTGACTGGTCACTTCTGGCTAAAATAAAAGAAACAGAGGTCTGGCCCAGAGATCCTGAACCTCCTCTTCCCAAGGATAGGCTAACACAAAGCCGTGGCTGGGGTTCAGCCACTGAGGAAAGGGCAGAAGAGTGTATATAAGAATATGCTGCATGCAATAAATAGAAATTTTACCTCACCATACACCCATCTGTACGGTGACTGGTCCACCCTCCTGACTTTGCTGATATGGTAGTGTCAGTAATGTGGAGGAAAAAAGGAGAGCAGGAATCTCTAGGGAAACATGAGAGCCCTAACTTATGTTCTGAATGCATTAGATGATATCCTTTGTTTCACTTTCAGTCCAGAGCATTTAAATTTGATCTTCTCCAAACTGGATGTTTTCCTCCCCCAGGTTCATGTGGCACTATTCAATTAATTACTGTAAACATTTTTCACAATGCAAGTTATGTCTGACAAGAAGTTCTGTCACAGCTTATCACCTCTGCCACTGGGTATTGCCTCACACCCTTTCATCAGTTTATCCTTGCGCAGTCCAGTTCAGTTCTCCCTTCTTCATCCTTTGCTGGTGATCCCCGACACCTCTACAGGGTTAAGGTAACGGGTATTGCTCATAACAGCTCTATTGACAGTTTTATTTATTTTTTATTTTGCAAAAGTTGGCATCGTATGCCTAGCCAACTAAAAGTAAACAACCTTGATACCAAGGTATGAGAACTTCTGGATTAAGAAAATACTTACTCTTGCTTTATTTTCACCCCTCTAATTCCCATTTCCATGGAAACAGGGCTGGAAAGTACCAGCAGGCAGCCTGCAGCTGAACATCTGAATGAGAATGCTCATGTTGAACTCAGCAAGCAGACAGCAGGTGAAGTCTGCAGGAACTGTCTAAAAATCTATAGCTACGTTTTGAAAGTAAAAGGACAATCTCAGTTTAAGCAAAGAACTTCTAAAGAGCATGATACATAACCCTAGTGAATATTCTTGCATTGCACCAGCTTATAATCTTTCTCTTCTATTCTTTATCTCAATGGCACAAGACAAAAATTCATCACAATTAATTAAGTACTTCAAAATACTCAGATGGAAGATGATATGCTAGTGAATATGGTAAGTTATTTTTGTAACAATACTTTGGCTTCTGAACATTGTCCTGTAATTCCTTCTGTGAAATGTGAAACGGGCTGCTGTACAGTTCATACATATGCATTGTGAGCCCAGTCATTTGAGCTCTTACAAACATCCATTCCATTTGAATAAATATATATATGAAAAAAATTAACTAGTAGTTAGTAACATATTTGCTAGATATAAAACACATTGGTTTTGAGCACCAGTCCACACTCCTTTTAGTTTAAAAGCTACTAAGGTGACACAGTTGTAGATATAGTCAAGGAAAAAAAAAGGAACGTTAACTTCTTTATCCAATTTAGTAAAGTTTAATTCTTTTTAACAGCATCTTAGATTTTTCTCCTGTTCAATATTTGCTCCTCAAGCAACAGGAAGAAAAGCAAACAAGCAAAGGATGAAACATTACTGTCTTGGGCTATACTTCATCCAATGAAGAGATTGGTTATTATTAAACTCCTGCTTTTGTATCCAAAGCAATTACCACTCCCTCAAGAAGATATTATTCATTCTTTGCAGAGAGCAGAATATTGGTCACACTTTTTTTTCAATGTAATTTTAGCCAATGCAGTGGACAAAAGAGAATGATTATAACGAAGGATTTAACGTCTTGTGCAAGTTCAATATCAGCACACAAGAGCTGACCTGAAAATGGATGATGAAGAAACTTGAGACAGCATAAATCTTTTTTCTTTCTTTTTTTTTTAAACAGTGTTGTTTAAAGTTTAAAAGAGCTATTTATCAGAATCAAGTCAGCCAGATAGGTGCTGATGCTCTTTACCGTAGCTATGTCCTTCACTATCAGAGAGGAAATGCAAGCTTAAAGCACCAGAGAACGAATCAACCCAAGAAGCTGTTAGTGACTATTGATTCGTTCCTTCCTTTGGGACCTTCAGTGGAAAAAATGAGCCCAAATTTGCAGTCCACAACATATTAAACTCATGGCTATGATGGAAGAGGATAGTACAGAAGCTGTTTGTGCAGTTTCCTTGCATGACAGGAAAGTATTAATTGTGTATCAAGAGCACAACAGCGTCAGACAAAGCACACAGCTATCAGCATCTCTGCAGTGCAAGAATGTCCATTTAACAACTGCAGCAACGGTAAAAATCGCACAGAGTGCCTTCTGCTAATGAGTCCCATTGATAACTCCGGTTTTACTGCACCAAGTATATTTGTGCTCACCTTGAGGATCATTTACTGTGCTAGATCACGATACAGGGAGCTCTGGGATAAACAAAAATCATACTCCAAATAATTCACTTATCTGGTCTAAGACTGCTTAAACACAGCATACACAAAAGCATAAGCTTTCAGATATATTTCCTCTTTTTATTTGTATGAAAGTATCTATAGCTAAACAACCCACATGTACTGCCTGAAGAGCTCTATTTCAAGTAAGACTGGAAATAAAAATAAATTTTAAAAAATACATACATTTAAATAAAAAGCAACCCACATCAAGGAACACTGACTTCTCTATTTCAAAGCTGCATTCCTACCCCTTATTTTTTTCTGTTTTTTAGGATTGTCAAAACATGTTGTATTTAACAGTTATCTTCATTTCGAGGGTAGAAACCGAGTGTACTGCTCATACTGTGTGAACAGCTCAGGAGGTGGGGAAGGACAGCCTTAGCATCTGTCTAAGGTTTACAGAAGTGACTGTGCAGTAACGAGGGGGAACTTCTGACTTGGATGAAGAGTTCCTGTTGGCAGGGGCTGGATCATTGCTGGGAAATATTTATAAAGGGAACTAGAGCTGGCTGCACGTGTACTCAGAGGGTGGTGGATGTCCACCAAAAGGAGTGGGTTATTTCTCCCAGCTGGAGCTGGAGAGAGAGAGAGGGTTATAATTCAAGAAAATGAGCAAGCTGCTCCCCACCAGGTCATTAGTACCTTCATACTGTTTCCCCTTATGATCTTGTTAGTAACACCTGTACAGAGCATGTAACTGTTTTTCTTCCAATTAACTTTAAAACTGCTAATGCATCCCAGTTGTTGTTGGCTGGTTAAGTTACGGAAGATGGAAAGGAACTGGGAAGGGACATCAATACAGCTCTTAGAGTATGCTGATGGCATATAAGAAGGAAGTGAAGAATAAAGGTGACTGGTCTGGGATCTTTTGCTTCTTGAGGCACGGGGTATGTGACGAATACAGGTTCTGGATGCCAGCTAACATGATAATGAACATGCATTATGCCAGTGCATGCTATATGAACTTTCAATTTAGTAATGAAAATATATTTATGATTAATGGAAAACCACAAATAAATTAACACTTAAGAAATGAAACATCGCTGTCTATTAGAAAAGCTTAATGCAAGCAACCAACTAGCAGCATTCAATGTTTTATTTAGAGATTGAGATTTTGTAAATGTTTTACATGTTTGAAAAATTAATCATTCTTTACCTTTGAAACACCTAACCTTGTTAAATACGTGTCTTCTTCCAAAACTGCATTGCTGTGGAATGGCTGAATTACTTTTTTTATCCTCCCTTTTGAAAGGCTCTGCAGGAGATGTTTTCATAGCCAAGTTATAAGCACCGAGAATAAAAGTTCATGGTAGAAGTACTGACACACCGTCACCAGGGGAAGGTCATCATCGCTCCCACGTACCTTTCTTTCCATGCATAGCTGTCTTCTCCAGTTTACAAATACGGAATATCAATACTGACAGAGTAAGTGTTGCCACTTCAAACTCTTACACAGTGTAGGAAGGGCCAGTGGGACGTGCTGTTTTCTAGGGTACAGGCAATCCGGAGCCATACTACTTTTAAGGCTAATTGCATATATTCTCCAAGAATTGAGGTTAGGCTAGGTCTGAAGGGCAGCCAGATGAAAAGATGGCCTGGCAGTACTGGCCCCATCATTCCCGAGGGCTCGTTTCTTTCTCTGGGGTGCAGCTCCTGTGCTAACAGTGTGAAAGAGGCTGGTCGTGGGGGCACTCTTGAATGAGGAGCCCAAGACCCCCAAGCTGGCCACTCCTGAACTGTTGAATGGATATAAACAAGTGGGGAAACTACTACTGCATCTCTCCCTTTCACCCATCCCTACTCCCTACAGCATCTGTGCTCTTCCCTAACGGTTTTGGAGGTCTCATTTTATGCTCCTTCCTCTTTTTCTTCTCCCATCCCTCCCCCTAGTTCATCTCTCTTTATCCTTCTCTCCTTTTTATTAGGAGCAACACCTAAGTCTGCATATTGCTAAATTCATCCAAATGTCAGCAGCTGAACACAGACATAGACCTACAGCTTGCAATCGGGCCATTTCTCTGGGCTCACTTAATGAGAATGGAGCTGGACAAGATTATATACGATGTATACATTTGAATGCAAATAGCACATTCCACATTTACACAAATGTAATGAATGTCTTCTTCTTAGTTTGGACTAGTTGATTCAGACATAATCAAACAAGAAAATGGTTCAGCTATCTCTACTAGACTCAATGAATCACACTAAAAAATTCAGTCATTCTTTTCCTCCAGAAAGGAGCTGAAAAATCCCCCATGTCCTGTCTGAACTCTTCTTCTCCTTCTCTCTGCCAAGTATTTAAACACCATAAATTCTGATGAATTTATGATTCTATGAAATGGGGGAAATGGAACACAGACATCATTTACTTTGCACTTGTTGGCAATTCCCAATTATATATTAGGTAGGCATAAAAATACTTACCGCAGCAGTAACACAAAGGCAATAGAAGTTACAGTTATTTTCATACCTAAGTGTGCTTGAGTTGTACAGCAGTTGTTACGTACCAAAACCTGATAGGTTTCCTCTTCAAAGAGCTTAGTTCAAAATTTTCAAAACTAAATGTTACATTAGCAAGCTCCTCCCTTCTCTTATGTCCAAGTGAAGGCACTTTTGAAGGTGACTGGGATTTTAGATAAATGGCTTTCTTGGTATTGATTATAAAGGCATATTTCACCCTCTTTAGATAAATGGTCAGAGTCTTACTGCCCAACTCCAGGCCATGACTTCAGGTAACACTCTCTTTCATATCCACTTGATACATTTCTGTACAAGTCAAGAAGAGTTTGGTCATCAAAGGAATCTGGATCAAATTCTTATATTACAAATAAAAGAAAAAAAAGATAATTGGCACAGGATATTAGCACAGGAGATTGGGCTGAGGTCATTATACCATGATTCCTTGGTCCAGCTTTCAGGAAAACTTGAAATAAATATGAAGGCCAAAGTCTGTCTGCAATCTGTTCACTAATTATAAACTTTCAAATTAGTGGTAGAAGAGGTGTATTATTAACTTACTATAATGTACTTCTCCCACGTTCACAGATGAAAATGGAAGTGAGATTTTAAATCTCATTTGAGCAGTTGCAGGTAACCACAAGTCACACTACAGTTCAACACAGTTGTCAAGTTCTCTACGCAATTACCCATAGTGCAAACTGTGCCTGAAATACAAGTAAGAGCAAGCCAAGGAACAAACCGGTTTATTTTAATGGTAGCTATTGGGGAAAGGGGGTATGAAGCCTTAAGAGCTGCAAGCAATCACATATGTTCTATTAAGAAGATAGCAAAACTGAGCTGTATTTTTCCTTCTACTTCTCTGAAATTAGTTTGTTAAATCAAACTCATAATTGCATATGCAGTAACTTTCACCCAATTTATAAAATTATAAAAGGGATTTTAAAACTTATTTTAGAAGAAATTGTTTTTCCTGCAATAAAAGAATGTCAAATTAAATCATCACTTTTTTCTTGTCCATGTTATTGTTCTCATCAATTGATTTGTTCTGGTCACAAAAGCATTACTTTAAGTGTCGTCCTGCAGAACAGCAAGGCATCATTAGCAACACTCCTTCTGCCTGCTCCTTTAGTCTACTCCTCTAGTCTCTGAAAAATAAGCATAAAGCAAGCATTTATCTGCAGTCAGAGCTACGCATAAGACTTACTGCTTAGCACCTTTGTGAATCAACAGGACCAGACTGCAGACTCCAGTATTAAACCCCTTTTCTTGCCAAAATTGTAACTTTATAATTAACAATAGAGATGCTTCAGAAGTTCATACAAATACCTTCATAAGCAAGACCTGATAGCAGTCTCTACAGCAGCAATAGCTCCAGAAAGTTAACAGAATACACAAAAACTTCACATGAAAGCATGTAATTTAAACAAAACATCCAAGTTGTCACTCCCTAGAAAGAGAACTTCAATAACTGTAAATAGCAAACAAGACTTCTCTGTATTATCCGATTTGTGTTTGCATTTCTCCGAATCATATTACAATATTAACTCATTAAGAAAAAAGTTTACCTGTGTTCCTGTCAGGTAAAATACAGCAATGCTTCTGCAGTATGCCAGGCAGAACCTGTTGCAACAAAGAAACAGACATTAATGTACATATATATTTTAACATCACATGAAGAAGAGCCGGTGACTGCTGGAGTGCACATCTGATCAAGCTTTGTGCTCTCATACTGCACCCAAATTAGCTATCATGCAATGCAAATGTGAACCCCGCTCATTAGGAGCTGCACGCAGAGACGAATCTTACAAGATCAGCTGCTTACCTACGTGCCTGTAAAGCTAGTTTCACCCTCTCCCATAGACTACAATATTAAAAAGCTGAGTAAAAGAACATAATTAATCATTCTCAACTTAGAAAGACAGTATGTTATCAGCCAATGTTGCTCTTCCTGATTTGCATATGTGGCCCTGGGGCTATGAGATCTAGCTTTTCCTAAATCACTCAGGACCAAATTCCAAAGCACAGCATTTCCCTCCTCACACACCCCGTTCCAGCAGACAACACAAAACCCCAGAAGCTTGAGTAGGAAGCTCAAGGGAACAGGGACAGAAAAGATCCCAAGCTTATGGTTCACCACGTCCGCCATGCTGAGATGCCGCTGGCAGCCAGCAAGAAATACTGTAGAAGCCTCCCACCACTACTGGCCCCTTCTTGCAGGCTCACGCTTCTTCACAGATTTACGCATTGAAGTCACCTGTTTTGGTGCAGACAACCAGCTTTGGTGCTCCTACCAGCAGCAACCTGTACATGAAGCACCCAAGATCTTATTTTAATCTGACTTTTAAATCTGTAGTTAACACCCTGTACAATGCTATCAGCATCTGTAAAACTGTACCTTAAAGTTCAATGGCTTCTCCTTTGCTATTTCTGAGAAAAAGACAGTTAAAAATCATGCCCTGAGATGGCCTCTCTAAATTTTTGGGGGTCAACATGCACCCTTTAAAGTCTGAAATTTACAAAATAAAAACAGTTAGTTTCTACAGACAGGAAGCCAGCATAACTACTGTCTGGAAATGCTGGGCGCCTAACCACTAAGAAAACCCCACAGCTTGAATTAAGTTTTTGAAATTCAGGAATGAAAATACTTTAGGGACTACAGATATTTGTATTTTTCACAAAGACTGCTATTGCTGTTTGGCCAAGGTTAATAGCTAGGGATGAGACCGCTAAGAGTCAGACACGTACTGACCCTGCAGCAGCACCGTGCCTCCCAACCCTCCCTACAGGCCTTTTCCAATACACATTCCAGTAACCCCAGGGGGATGAACACCTCGGCTTGTGCGTCTTCCAGCACAACAAATTAAAGTCTTAAGAAACTTGCTGCACCATGTTTCTTCCTGAATGCACACATGCAGAGGCAGGGCCATTGCAAAACTGTGCTTTTATTGCCATTATGAGCTGAAAAGTCAATCTGTGGTCAGAAAGCTGCCCTGGACAAAAAGCAGTGGTAGAATGTCAGGGATAAGAACAGTTCCCCCCTCAACTCCTCTGAACTCTGCTGAAGGCAAAGCATTTAAATGTAAGCTTTTACAAAAAAAAAAAAAAAAAAAATCACTTATTCTGGCATAATTCTAAAGTTAAGCTTGTGGATAAAAGGGAAAACAAATTTGTTTTAAGTGGCAGATGTTAGGCACAGGGTAATCGAGTCGGATCCCCAGAGATAACATCTCAGCAGATCCCCCCAACAGCTTATCAAGGAACTGCTTTGTTGCAAATGCAATATATGGTCACATTTGTGACTTTATCGCATTACTGTACATACATCTTGTAAACATGTTTGACTTGCTAAGTAGCCTTTTTTTTTCTCAAATTCCTTCTAGCTCACTCTTTCACACACACACGCACGCAGACTTTTGTCCTGGTGTAGGTCTGTAACTGGCAGTGCTTCTGGAGGTTGCCAGACCAGTGCTTCCTTCCCTAGACATGACATAAGACCTCACAGGTCACCCACTGCCACTCTTGAAAGTCCACAAAATTTGAGGGAAGAAGCAAAACCTACGTTAGGTTCACAGCCACCTACTTCCAAGATGTGTGCCAGTCTTTTACTTCACTCTGTTGCAACCCCATTTAAGCAGCTTCCACCACTCTGAAGTTAAGGTACTTGACATTATGGCTCCCTGCCTACAGAAACACCCTCACCAGGAGGCAGACCATGCTGAGACACACGTGTGGACATCTTGTACTTCCAAATTTCTGCATGCTCAGCTATACCAGCTAAGTACCGTCTTTTCTCATCTCTTTTGGTCTACACATGACCTTTCAATAAGTAAATGGCTTCCTTAAGTAGAAATCCTTCTCCCTTGAAGTAGTCTCAAAATTAGCTTGTTTGCTTCAGGGAAGACTATTTGAGGAACAAAGTAGAACTTGAACAAAAGTATCAGCTTGCCTTACCCCGATTCACAGGCAGCAGGCAGCTTGTATTTTAAGAAGAATCAATAGCATGAGTAACAATCTTCTGAAAACCATACTCATCATTCTACAGTGTCTCTTAAATTTTAAAATAAAAAAATCCAATAATTCTTAGGAGTACAACATCATACGTACCAACTATAGCATTTTCCTTATGGCTATGGATATAAATAACAGCACAGTCTTACAGACATCGAAAGCATGAAAACCAGAAGCAGAGAACAAAGAAATCCTAAAATGAACAGAGATAGTCTTTCAAAGCAGTGTAACACAAAGACTGAATTTTAAAAAAACACTGTCTTACTCAGACATAAAGTAACATTTAGTTCCTAGTGAATCTGTCACATTTTCTTCCCCACATTCACGAACCATGGCGAAGCATTATGAATTTATTATGAGCACCCAGTTAATCAAATTAAGACTGAAATTAAAAGAAGAGACAGAAAAAGCAAGTCTGGAGTAGCAAGACAATTTCAATAGGGAAAAAAAAGCTCTAGAACATAATTTTTCCTTCCTGGTAGACTGGATATAGACAAGGGCATAGTCATACTGAAAAGCACAAGCTGGAAAAACATTATTTGTCCCTTCCCTTCGCTCTCTTAAGTGTTAAGTAGGCAAAAAGCATGGCAGAGGCTAAAACAATGCTTCCTTCTCCCCAGCCCTTTAACATGTTTACCCTGCACAAAGCCAATTTCTGGCTGGTAGGAGTTTGACATCAACCTCCCACTTACTTATCTACAGTATACAGATTTTTACACTGCACCTATCTCCATGGTATCCAAGAGCCTCTTCACACTGCTCTCCTCCCACTTTCTCCCCACTCTGTTTCTCTCCTCCTTAGGGAAAATGACAGGAGAATTCCTCAGCAAAACTGTCACCTTTCCCTCTGCATGTCTCTCCTTTCCCCTGCTGCTTTCCTTTCATTCATTTGCATGCTGTAATCACCAGTTTATTCCTTAAAATGCCTTCTGTCTCAGAGCTTTTTCTTTAATTTCACTAATAATCCCTAGATGAAATTTTTTAAGGTTTTTTTTTCCTGTGGTTTGAAACTTTACTTACATAGGCAATTTGAGTGGGAATCTTCACCCAAATCAGACCTGCAGTGATTTCTGCTGTAGAAATCAAAATATGGGAGAAACTTGGGAGATTCACATGCAGGGAAAAAAACACAGAGGATAGAATATTGTTTTAGAACATTCTTCTTTCTCCTCAGCAAAAGAGAAACAGGTTTCAACTATATTAAACTGATGATTTAAACTTCAGTTGTTTTATAAGCTCTCAGCTGGGAGCTAAGGCATTGCAATACTAAATTAAAACTGGACGCATAGATGCAGAAACAGAATAAATAATACAGCAGGTGGTATGTCCGTAACATCAAGGTACTTCCCTAGCAGTAGCCAAACTAGCTCTGGTCCACCGTATACAGTTAGGCGGTGACATGTAGCAGGAGTGTAGTCTTTGCCCACGGTGCTGAGCTGAAAGCTTCCTCAAATTCAGTGAAAAATTCTAATTGATGTTGGTGGATATTGATCAGGACCTACTTACATTTGTTTTCACTACAGCTTGCTGTGCTTAAAGATATATAAATATATAGCTGCCGTAGTTAGTGTTCAAATTTTTAGTTATAGCTATACACAATACAGGTATGCAGAAAGCTTCTCAGAGCAGCACAGGGTAGTTACATAGCTGTTTACAATTTAGTAAAGCTCATATTTTTATATGTCTGTTTGGAAACTTTCCTACATTTCATAAAATTAAAACATTTGAGTCCTCTGAGTTTTCAGCATGCTAGAGTGGTTTAACAAGAACTAGAATTAATTCCTACAAAATCATTTTATGTTTGGAAAGTACTAACCCCTAAGACAATTAAAAAAACCCAAACCTACAGAGAAGTGGAAACATGTGAAGCAAAATAATTCTAGTATGGAAAAATGCCTCTGTGAAATGGATATCTACTCACTTAAAAGGATCTGCTGCATGAAGATGTTCAGGCCTCTCTATGGTACTAAATGATAAAGATGTTCTGCTTTCTACTCCACTTATAATTGGTCTGCTGAGATGGCCATAGAAAAGTGAGCTGGATGCTGTTCTCCCTTGTCCATTTACATTTTTTTCTGCTGAAAAGTAAGTTAACTGAAAATGAATGTTTCACACCCTTTCAGCCACGCCAGCCACCCAGGCCATGTATATGGCCCTTGGGCTCATGTTCAACCACTTCCAAGGACTGTCTCTGAGATAGCCCCCTATCCTCCTAACCTCCCTCCCCCAGAAAACTATTACAATTAGCATGTGAAATATTTTGATTGCAAGAATATGGTAATATTCAGAAGAAAATGTGTCAAACATATAGTGGGCAAATACACCTCGATTTATAAAATTTTAGAGAAAACATATGCCAGAATTTGAGCTTCACTCATGTACCGATGGTTACAAAGAAATGGTCCTTGGGCAGAGTCATCCCATAAAGTGTGCCTTGCGGCTTCTGAGGAAGCAGTACAGCACTGGAAAGAAGAGAGGTTAGATATTTTGGTGTGATCCAGTGAATGAGTTCCTATCTTTTTGTCTTTCAAATGTTGTGTCACCTCTTTTGAAAAGGTAGGCACCTCCCAGATATATATAAATATATAGCTGCTATCTGCAGCTATATTGCTATCTCAACTGCTCCATGCTAAGCATGGTGGCTTACCATCCGCACAAATCTTGTGGAAGGAATTTTAATTGTTTTCACTCTAAGGATCACATTCATTATATCACTGTATTTGCTTTTCCTTGTATTTGTCTGAAGGCTTTTGTTTCAGGCAAGATTTCTTCATCAGCTACTAACAGACATGTTTTGTGACGATGTTAGTAACAATTAGACCTTAAAAACACTGGAAATCCTGCACTCACACTTCTCTGAATGTCTTGTGTTGCCTCCTGGCATTACAGGGGCATATTATATTTTGGGTTTCCTTCTTATTATTAAGTATCCTTCTCTTTTGGACTTCACACCTGAGGACTTTAGATGTCTCTGTCCCAGTGCCACTGTTAAAAGGGGAAAGTCCTACTGCTCTGGAATCAATTCCCTGCTTCTTGTTAAGGAGAAAAGAAGCATTCAGGATTTGGCTGTTCATACCAGCCAACTATCTAACAAGTCTGTAAAGGTGTCTGCCTTCAGACAGGGCGTGAAAAGTAGGCAAGATTTCCCGCTCACAAGCTGTTGCATGATACGAACCATCATAAATCAAAGGTTTATCATTATAGCATTGCCATATTTCTTCTTTCAGAGCAGACAGGTTCTTGCAACCAGGTGCTGAAATGCTACATCAAGCCTTCAGCTTCCTAACAATATGCAGTTGGTTCAACCTACAAGAAGCTAAATCTGATCTTCATTCCACTCTCACAAGCATAATTATATTTGGTCATGCTTTTTAAGGGGTATCTAGGGAGCATATCAACAAATATCTGTTATCATTTCAGTTCCTGTAAGTACTCAAAAGCAACCTAAGATTACCAGTGGGTCTCTTTTGTGTCTCACTTGAAGCTGTTATTGATACAACCCACACCGGCATCAGCAACAGTTCCAAGTTACTCATAAAATCAGTCCTTGAAATGTCTGGCTCTGGAGAAAGAGAGCAGCAGGACCAGAGGGACCTGCCCTCCCAGTGCTTACCCAAACCTGCACATGTTCCCTGCCAGAGCAACACAGACCCAGCTCATATTTGCCAATGCAAATAGAAAATATTAAGACTCAATTTTTTTGTGTGCTGCTGAAAATAGTAGAGATTTTGCAAGACCTTTCAATCATTCCCTGCCTAGCTGTCAGTTCCTCTGCCCTCCCAAGGAAACAACCTTTCACCATAGCTCCTGATGAGCTGCACCCTGCTGCAAAGGCAGCCTATGCCAAAATGTCTCCCACCCATGGCGGTGTGAGTAAGAAGCCCGTCTTGTCAATTTATTTCATTGTGTTCTGATGAGATGGCCCTGACTTGTCCAATTATGTTTCTTCAAGATTTTACTATATTGCTGTTGTCCAATATCCAATTTCACATACACACCGGTGAAGCTTCATGCTAATTTAATGTCAAAAAAGAACTTGCTAATGATTCGTCTGCTTTGTGGGGTAAAAGTATTTTCTTCTCTTATCATCCTCTACCTTAGCCCACCATTCCCAATTAGATATCAAGAACATAAATAAAACATGAATATTTTGTTGAAAGGACAAGTTACACTGAAAAAGATAAATCACATTTACCATGTATCAAATACTTTAATATTGTATCAATGTACTTATCATATCAAATCACATTTAAACATGTATATGGTCTCTTTTCTTTTTGAATAAAAGGGTATTTTGGGCTAAGGAGGATAAATGTCAGAAATATTCTGAAAACATTACAATACCCATAGTAATAAGTGTTCTTTCAGATTGTATTACATCTCAAAAAATGGAAATTTTCTAAAACCCTTTCCATGATTAAAGGAAGTATTGACACCAACAACAGAAGAAACATTACTTTAGCAGAGTTTTCAACTAATAGTGACAGACATTTAACTCACTGACTGCATAATCTATTTCGTATATCTGAATCAAAACTAAATAAGGGAAAGCAACCCTAGGAAAAAAGGTATAGTGTTATAAGGACCCTGGATAGCATAGCTCAGCTCCATACCGTGTCTTTGGCTTCATTGCTCCATTTATCCAAGTCACCATGCCAAGTTAAGCTGAAACACGGGTTTGATCATTTTTTTGATAGCCCAGGAAAGAAAACATGATTATCATTATGACACATTTCAGATTCATGTTAGCATGAATCTGCATTAGCATGAACTAATTATAATTGTCCTATGATTAATAAGTACTTATAAACATGAATCTTTGAAAAGTTACCATCTAAAGTATAATCCCTCCACATAGCTTTCATAAGAATATAATATGCAGACTAAATAGAGTAACTAGGCAAGCCTGTGGGGAAAAAAAAACATGTACTCTGCAAGTTAGCTGCACATCTTGCTCTGAAGTGAGCCAAAATAATACCTCAAGACAGTCTTTTCCCTAGCACAGGAAAATAAGTGGTGGTACTAGCAACAGCTACAAGCCCTATTTCTTTCTGACTTCCTAGTCAGTATTTAGACTCAGCAACAACAAAAACTCCTTTATGTCTTTCATTTTTCAGAAGTGTGCACTCCTTACTGACAGAACAAGACTTTGCTATAGTGATCCATATATTTGTGACCTCCAGGTCCAATTACCGTAATTGGCTGCACTTACAGTGGAATCCACAAATTATTTAAGATGCCTCAGACTGAACACACCATGATAAATACGGATCTATTGGGAACACATCAGTTTGTTGTTCAAATAATTGCACCATTGAACCACTGTCCAAAACTAGGCCTTCAAAAATCTGGAACAAGCAATGTCAAAGTTCTCTGAACCTGAGAGATGATGATGCCCTCAAAGTTCTCTGAATCTGAGCGATGATGATGTTGCCCCTCCCAGGGTAAAATTGCTGGGAGGAAGAGACCAAGACTTTTTAGCTGATGCTGTAATTTCTTTTTCCAAAAGCAAATGAATAGGAGGATAAACTTCAGGACAAAACCAATTGTATTTCATCAGATGTACAGTCATCGCACTACACATAAAGCAACCAACATAAACAAATTCACTTGGTCCTGCAATTGGACCCGAGAAACAGGTTTTAGTGGAAAACAGAACTCACAAACATTTCTTCCGCCTGTTACCACCATAAGCAGCAGTAGCATCTCCTACGTAATGGCAATACCTAGATGCGAGATAACCCTGTCTCTGGTGTGGATCATGTGGATCACGGGGCAGAAATAACTGTAGCAGACCACCAATACTCCAAAGGTTGGTCCCAATTCTCCACAACCACTCTGCAGGGGCAAGAGTCCTAAGCCTCATCTTGGGCTGAAGGAGGAATGGCCAGAGCCAGCCCTTGAAGCGGGGCTGACAAAGACCCCTACAGTAGTGGAGGGTGGCAGCTGGTGATTTCCAGGGGCTGGAAGGTGACTGAGCCTAATCCACAGGTCACAAAAAGGAAGTAATGGGTAATAGCCGTTGGATATTCCCTTCTGTGGGGACAGAGACACTTATCTGCTGACCGGACCAGCTGTCTTAGGAGTTTACTGCTTGCCTGGAGCCCAGCTCATGCATGTCCTACAGCAATTGCAGAGGTTCACCCAGCCCCTGGGCTACACCCCTAAGCTGTGCATCCAGGAGGATCGAGGAAGGGATCACTTAAGCTAACTGGATATAGCAAGTCCATAGGGCTGGGTGGAATGCATCCAAGGGGTCCAAGGGTGATGACTGTGAGTCCTCACTCTGTCATTTTTGGAAGGTGGTCACCTTCTCAGGGCAGGAGGTAGGGGGATCCTGAGAAAGAGAAGAGAAGGCTGAAGAATTGCACTAAAAGCACTATGGAGAAGACAGAGCCAGACTCTCCTCATAGGTGCACAGTGAAGGGACACAAGGCAGCAATTTCAAGTTGCAGCAAAGGAAATTTTGACTGGACATCAAGAAAAAAATCCCAGATTTTTTTTGTGGAATCTCCAACCTTGAAGATTTTCAAAACTCAGATGGACTGAGAAACCTGCTCTACCTTTGAAAGTAGCCCTGCACTGAGCAGAGGGTTGGACTTGATGTCCTCTAGAAATTTCTTCCAACTTAAATTACTCTGTAATTTTAATATATTAGACTTAATGTACTAATACAGTCAAATATGGCACTAAAATATAAGATCAAAATGCAACAGTTCCTCCATCCTCCTTCAAATATGTTTATAATTGACATATGTAATTTCTATTTCCACTAATGAATCTTAAATTTGAATAATGAGCACATTTACATCCACCTGCAAAACCCAAAAGCTATATAGAAGCATAGCCTCTTTAGGAGCCAGCTAAAGACAGCTGTTCCCTCAGAAGTTACAAAGTAGTCACCCCAGGGCTGCAATTGTTTAATTAATTTAAGAGTAAGCCACGGAGAGTGATTTGGCGCAAGAAGTCACTTACGAAAAAAAATCTTCAACTGAGTTGTTATGATTTACTTATCTTTAAGCATCTGATTGTGTTTTGAGCAAATAAAAATTCTAGAGCTTGCTATATATATTGGAGCAGAACAAACACCTTCATTTTCGTTCTCTAAAATACAAAACATGATAATAATAGTTCCTTTTTTCCCCTGCATTAATCTATTTAGATACAAAGTATGTATGCACCTTGCAAAGCCTAGACTGTGAGGTCTCCTAGTTGGAGATCATGGTACTACAGTGGTACGGATAAAGGCAAGAAAGCAGTCCTCCCGGGGAAAAGGATGCCCTGGTATTATTCTTGTTACTGCAGTACTGTGAAGGTCCATGCCGCAACGGCAGCACAGTTTGTGCAGATAAAAGTGAGTATAGAGAAAGGCTACGGCAAATCACAATGAATGTCTTCAGGGCAGGGAATTTTAAGCCCTCTAGCAGATAGGTTCTGGCTAGCTCCCCGCACTCGTCACTTGCCGGAGTTGGCTGACAGGCTGTCAATGCACACACGCACAGGCACTGCAGATACCGCTGCCATCGTCCCTGCTGCAGAGATTTCTTTTCTCCTCGGTTATTTCTCCCGAGTAGGAGTCATAGTCCTCCTCATGGGTCAGCTTGGATCCTACATGCTAAACTGCTCTTTCCACAGGGCTCAGGGCTGAATTCCCAACAGGCAGAGCTGGCTGGGGCTGCGATAGCCTGCAGCAGACCTACACGGAGGAAAAAAATCCTCCTGACTCAGGAACAGCCTCCAGTGGCTACACGAAAACCAGTGCTGGAGAAGTGGAGGTGCCTGGCCACTGGGGAGAGGGCTGGACCTGGTGGCACCAACCTGCACCGTATCAGTGGTGCCTCACTGGGCAGTAATTGTGCCCTCAGAGGTTTTGTTAGAGGAGAGGTGAGTTGTCTCCTTGCTTCCATCTCACCCACACACCACTGAACAAAGCCAGCCATGGCTTGGTCCCTCAGGTTTTAGTCTGGGAGGGTGTTGTGGAATATGTTTTTATTGTGGCTTGTCGCAAGAAATCTTTTTAATGCACAGTGTCAATAAATTATGTGATTCAAAAGCACAGATTATTCAGATAATAGCAATATATACAAGGTAAATGCCAGGGAATCCCAAGTGTTATTTCTCCTTGCTGCTCTGGAATTGTGTTTAAGATTTATGTGTGAAGCACAAGGATCTTAAAGATTTTGATACCTGTATTTGCACTGCAGAAGCAAGTGCACCACATTAAACACGTAAAATAGAGTAATAGTCCTTCCCTGCATCTTGGTTAGAAAGAAACTGATCTTCATTAAAAATTAAAGTTTATGGTTTTGTACTAGGACTTGGCAACAAAACTCTCCCAATGGCCTGCTTTATTCTACTGTGTAGGAGTCACAGATAGACAAAGAAATTCAGTTCAAAAACTATGAGTAAAGTGAGAGGGGATGTTTTAAATATAAAAGTTACCACAACAAAATAAAAGGAAACATCCTAACTGTTTACCTGCATTTATGGTCCTGGTATCACAGACCTTTCTCACTGTGAATCAAAGAATAACTCATGTATCAGAGGTGGTTAATCATGACTTGAACGAGCAAGGAAGTCTCCTAATAATTTCTAATTTATTAGTAGTTAACTATGACATATGGTTGCTTTTAGAAGCTATTTGTTATGTCCAATTTCAAGTTTATTAATAGTTAAGAAATAGAAGTCACTTGTATAAGTGGGGGAACTGAAGTCCCCACTGTGTTAGGACCAGAGTATATCAGTTAAAACTATCTGGTACTACACTTCAAAGGTAGCTTTTATACATTTGTCACTTTGGAGAAGTTGAGACTCTAGACATAAGCAGCACTCTCTGTCCTCGATGGCACAATTGCAGACATGAATCAGATGTCTGCAATTTCATCTTACTGTTTTTCATGGCCAGGTGAAAGATGCCCTGAAAACTGGGAAACGGGCATAGTTTTTCCAAAGACTGCTTTACTGTTCTATTGAAGTCAAGTCCATTTTACCATCTTTTGGCCCAACACACAAACTGAAGTAGCAGCACGCTACAGAATTCATGCATACACAGAACTGGGACATTTCACTCCTGATGGACAACTGCAAGTGACAGCAGAAAAACAGAGAAGGAAGGGTTATTTTTATGAATACTTATTTCATAGATTTAGGTTAAACAAATCTTTCATGCAAAGAGAACAGAGAAGGATGCCTGCACCTTGTTCATGCCCTTAGCAATGTCTGATAGCACAGGGAGACAGAGATTTCAGAACACAAAGCGACTACCCACAACTCCTTCCCCAACAAGCAGGCATTCATATGGAAATAATAGCTTTCTCTTTAAGACAGAAATTTTTCATTATTACCCATGTTTCATTCAATATTGAACAATGTGATAGCTTATTGCAAGCCCCAGTCATTTTGGGAGATTTTGCTGAAGGTGGGATAAAGCAAGGATAGGTCTCAGTAAGCAGGTTATAATTTTTTCAATTCCAGTTGAACAGTTATGCTTCTAGTGAGATTTTTTGAGGAAGGAGATTGCATAATTTGTGCAGTCAGTTTTTGAGAATACAAAATGGGAAGAGTGGCAGAGCAGTTTTAATCTGTGAGCTGATGATACCACACTTAAAACTATGTAGCTTCCATAGGTTGCTCTAATCTTTAATCAGCTTAAGGTCTATGTACTAATAGATGACCCAAAGATGCGTACACAGAAAGGGTATTTTTTTGATGCCTATAAAGGTGAAAATATAGATCAAAAACATGCATGAAGGTGCCTATTCCTTTGCAAGTTGATGCTCCTCCAATGCAGCGGAAGGAGGCAGGGGAGCCAAAATCCCCAAGAGCGCTAACAAATCTGGCAGTCATCGAAGACCTGAAACGCTCTGGGGGATAGTCTTAAACTGAGCACTGGAGATGACAGCGCTGCCTCACCTCTTGAGAAACAGGCAACAGAGGCACAACTTATCTACAGTATGGGAGATCGAGCTGCAAGTCAAACATCTACCAAATAGAGATGCTAGACTCTTATCTTTTAAAAGGCTGCGATGATCAGTTATTGTGAGATGACATTCATCTTCTCTGATGAAGATTTTCTCAGTTTTGCACAGTTACCAAATGTTACTCAGATCACAAAGAGCTCTATAATTTAGCAGTCAGAGGACTGGCCAAAAAAAAAAAAAAAAGCAAGTTCCTGCCTCTTTGCTAATACTCATTTAAGTATTTTGTACAATGCAGAATTACTTTCACAGAGCCCAGTGAAACGTCCCCAGTGTTAGAGTACCAGAGAGGGTTACAGCACTCTCCCAAGAACAAGGAAGACCAAAGGTGGACACCTCACTTGGAATTAATTAATCAGAGGAGTATATGGACCTGTGCCAGCTACATCCCAGGACAGCATGCTAAGTACTCCCCTAAAGAGAAACAATTACCCTTTTCTTCAGCTCTGTATGTTTTGGGGGTTTTATAAGGCTTGCAAGGGACAATGGGGCTGCACAGAGTTAATTAGTTTTCCGACCTGGACAAATATTTTACTGTTCTTTTGTGATGCTTCTAGAGCCTTCATTTGCCATCAGAGAAATAAGTGAAAGAACGGGTGGAAGGCTAGGGGAACATTTTTTTGTTGGTGAATCTATTATGTGGAATGACAGAGCTTTTACATATGTGCTTTCTTAACTACAAGCTAAAATAAATGTAGTTTTAGAGGGATTTTTTTTCTTGCTGTCTTGGCTACCCAGTTGAAAATAGGTTGTTTTCAGCCTGTTTATTTTTAATTATTCCTTTCATGTTGCTTTCAAGGAAATGTCACCTCCTGAGAACAAAAGGTTAAGTCACGCAATGCTGAACTATATAGTCAGTCTGCTTGACAAGCCTAGTCTACTGAAAAGATTAAAGAATGAGCACCTAACTAGTAGACAAGCTATCTCCATTGACATAAGTTCCTGTTTCAGCATATTAATTATTCTCAGTGGTCATCCCATCTTCACACACATCAACTTGAGCCTGTCCCAACTGCACTGTCCTGATAAAAGACTAAGGGGCTTTGCCACTCACTATTCGTATTGCTTACTCTAGCCAAAATTATATTGAGAAAGCTACCAAAAATGTTGTTTAGATACCAGCCAAGATTCCAAAGTGTAAGTGGCCTGTTTATTTACAGAAATATCCTGGAAAACATTTAAGCAAATCATATTGTGCAATTGAAGTGTTTTTGTGGTTCCTGAATGCATGACTAGCACTAAAAATCTTGCTATATTCCCAGATAATAATGAAATAAAAGTTTTCAAAATATTGCCCACTTGGAGCTAATGGGGAGTACACACCTGGACTCCTCTGATGGTTTAGGAAAGAACTAGTGCAATATCCCACTGAATTTCAGACTGCCTTAGATCAGTTTTTATTATTCAAACACACAAAAAGCCATGAAGCAGCTAATTTGGAGTTTGGAGTGCTTGGAGTAAACTTTATAGAAAGTTGAGTGTTTCTTGCAATCAATACATATAGCACAGGAAATAGTATGCAATCACATGCTAGGAATGTTTGGATGTTTCAAAGTATCATCCTAGAATCCATAATTTTTTTAATCCTTTTTCATTTTCCTGTTATTATTTTGTACTATCTCATGGCAGTAATGGCAATTCATTTTGTTGAACTATCTCATTACAACACCAACAGGAGATATTGTGATCTATGAGCTAGAACAAAAACATTATTGTTATGTGACGTAATGTGGAAAATCTTATCAATGCAAATGTGAAAAAAATAAGTGTTAAATAAAATAAACTACTACTTCAATACCTATGGGTATTTCCCTTTGACCCAGCTTCAGGAAAGGATGCTCCTTTAAATACCACACTGATTTTTGTGGCAGGTAAGTAAAAGTTTCCTGTCTTTCAAAGGTGACCTGTTATTTGCTGTCCATATTTTTTCATATCTAAAATAATGAAACCAGGAGGAATAGCAAAATTATGTATATGACCACATAAGGCAATACTTAATTTTTTCTACATTGTATTACTGATGTAAATGTGTTTGAAGACCTTCTTCCTATTTACTTACATAAAAAATAATTAAATCATGCTGTAGTCTATTCAAATTCATGGATATGACATGGTCTATTCTTGATCATAAAGAAAATAGCATGAACGCTGGTCCACTCCGCAGTGCTGGATTCCTCACTGACATGTATTGTGCGCTTGTCATCCTTCCTAACAACGGATTCGAACAATTAGAAATGGGAAACAGACGCTTGGCATTCTTTGCTGGAAATCAGACATTTAAAAACATGGAAAACTGAAAGTCTGAATGTGGTTACAGATTTAACAACAGGCAGCAGGGGTGAAACAACGTTATAAGCCTTTGTTTAAGGTATTTGCATAATAATGTCAGCGCAGAGTAAGATTCACAAAAATTGACATATAACTGGAGGAAGCATGTAACAGAATAGTATTAATTAGCCTCCGAATAATACAATAAATATTCCAGGGGTCGCGTGTGTTTGCTCTTTGACTCGGCACACAGGTGCTCATTACAGTTTAGTATTTTGTTGTGATTAATATCCATTCACAAGTCACTGACTCGAGCCCTGATTCAGCAGTATGTCCACATTTAATCATACACTTAACTTTAAAGTATATGCTTTATCATTTTGTTGGGTTGCAGCACAGATGTTATTACTAATAAATCTATTATTAAATGAATAAATATTTAAATTAGTGAATCTAGTAACATTTTCCATGTACATGTCTGGGTCACAACTTCAAAACCAATGTGTGTGAGTATTTCAGCTGAAAAATTTAACACACAAGTACGTAATGCAAAAAATAAACAATTGTCCCCATTTGCTACCATTTCATAGGGACATATAGCTATGATGCTGTCATCAGTACTCATGCAATTTATACGTTTGGCATTCCCTGCATCACACTGTAGGTGCCAGCCTACCTCATGGCGACCCTGAGCATGGTTTGTTACATCTTTGACGCTTTTGGAGCCTTTTGCTGAGAAAGAGAAATACCAGACTGGACAACAGAAGATTACAATTAATTGTCTACTGATTGGCTTATGGTATCCATATACGGGGCTTTGAGTACTGCTACTTGGAACACTCGACAAATTTCAACATGCCTTTGCAGAAGCAAATTAGGAGAATATACTTCTGATCTCTAGTTATTAGTGCCTTATATATATATACACACACAGAGCAGTATTATAAATTATGATCACCCTTTCATTTTTGCTCATATAAATAAATGAAAGTTCTGAAAGATTTGGTTGATATTTTTATGGTTTAGTGTCTAAGGGTAAGATTCATCCTTCAGGCACTGCTTTGAGAAAAGGATGAGGATAACACTCACTAAAGCAGAAGCAGTCCCCTGAGGATGCTTTGCAACTCCAGAACTGTACCAACAGCAACACCACTTCTGCTGACTCAGCTACACTGGAGCACGTGGGTTTGGAATAAGAGGACAGGCATTGCCAAGGGTACAAAGGAAAACAGGAATATATAGTGTATGTTCCCGTACATATGTTTGCCTGGCTGAGCTAAGGCAGATCACAACCGTACTTCCTCTCTTGGGAGAAAACTTAAAAGAGCTTAAACTTAAAACATCAAAATGTAACAGAAAAGGAAAATAGTTACTTTGCAAGAATTGGAAACACAAGCAGAGTCTGGAGAGTTTTCAGCTGAAACTTTTTGCTTAGTGCCATGAAGAGCAGGAACTGGATCTGGCAGCATCAAACACTCCTGGGAGTAAGCCAGATCAGAGCCCTTACAGGGTCAGCTACACTTTGACGGGTACAAAAGTCAATTCTCAGAGTACTGAGAGTACTGAGCCAATAACAATGTATTTCTAAAAATTCAAACTAAAGATCAAATTTCCAGTGAATTATCTTTGTCCAATATTAAGGCTGTCATTTTACCTTAAAACATAACTGAATTTTTTCAACCCCCCAGGACAGTGAAATTACTCTGTGTGAATGATTCTTCCATGTGAAAAACTCTCCTATGCTCTGTAAGCATAAAAGGAGTTCAGAAATTATGTCTGGTGAAGTGGATATCTCTTATGAGACTGACAAAAGAATTTATGTGCAGTTTACAAAATGTGGGTGATGTTATAAAACTGCCATATCACTAAAAGCCTTTATGTATGTGAAATCTGATATTTCTGGTAGCATTTTTGTCATTTATCTCCCAGGCCAGAGAAAATGAATGATTATTACACGTAGAAGACATCTACATAGGTGAGACAGTCGTGAAGCAAAAGGCAGGCTAAGGACCAGGCATGACTTGGTAAAGCAGTTCCCTACCTTTTTCTTCAGAGAGAACATTTGAGGCAGTGAAATTTCCCTGGATGGCTTCCAGATTTTGTTTGGTGACTATCTAAATAAAAATACACAAGGCAGTCCTGGAAGCAGGGATCAGAACGACATGCCTTGGCTCCCAGCGGAGAGCCCTGAACAGACAGCAAAATCTTCCTTATCTTCTCCTGGAGAGTAGCTGAATTTGGAAAGAAACGCAGTGCAGTTTTTAATCTCTAAAATGACCCATAGCAGTTACAAGACTTATTATGACTCATGTTTATACCTCCAAGAGCTGAAAATTAGACTTCCTCAGCTGCTAGGAACGGAAGCTACTCTGTAATAAGCTGGGGCTTAGTTACACCCTGGGAGTTCAACTCCCAGAGACAGGTACCTGACTTAAGATCCTTTTGGGTCTGGACCCCTAAGACTCTTAACTGCATTTCCCTGGCTGCACTTATCTAACATTCTTCCCAAGTCAGCTGCTCCAAAGCTGGTCTTGTTCTTGTACCGCACACAAAGATAATTTTTCTTTAGGCAGTTTGCTCTTGAATTTAATGTTAGATGTTGTAGCATATGGACTCATTTGCAGATAAATTCACAATATCTTATGAAATTCTGGCAATGGAATAACATTCTGCTGTCTGTACTTTGGCCTCAAGAAATCTTCTTGTTCACTAAGTGTAAGTATTATAATGTTAAAATGAATATACTTGTTCTCTCATTCTGTCATTAGAGATTATCATTATGACCTTAGGCTAATGTGCTATTTTCCACATGTCCAGTGATTTACAAGACACCCTCATGCCTTGAAACAAGCCGTTACATATACAACAAAAGCATTACAGCTCTCCATTCTCAGTCGTATCATGTACTGCTGCATCTCTGTTCTTCCGAGGCTTCTTTGATTTCCAGAAACCCAGGGCTGTAGTTACAAAAACCTAATGTAACTGGTGACTATTTCTCTACAACATCCCATGTAAGATGGCAGAGGACAGCAATAACACATCATTAAAATCAGAAATACACAGACTCACTTTTAAAAATCTTTTTTTTCTTTTATTAGTTAGATAGTTGTCTGGAAGAGGAAATGAGAAACAGTTCTTTAAAGCATCTTTAACAGTTCTTTGTAGTTCAGATCTAGTCTGATACAAAGCACTGCTGGCAGCTGCACTATTAATGTGCATCATCCACAGAGAAGAACAGAGCAGACTTCTCCTTTGCTACTCTTTTTTTTTTCTTTTTTCTTTTCTCTCAAAAATGCTCTGAAGCTATTACAGAAGTCCCGATCCCATGCTCCAGATGGGAGAGCAGAGAGGAACACGCGATGGCTCACTCTCTACTTATGTGTTTGGGTTTCTGTCCAACAAACAGTGACGATCTGGCCTGAGTACTTAGTTGAAGGGACTGGGAAATGCTCCAAAATCCCCCAGTTCAGATGTGCCCAAAGTGGCTCTTATGGCTATATTTACTTTTAGCATCCTTTGCAGTCCCTACTGACACACACCTCACACTGATTTCAAAGGGAAATTATATGAATCCATACTGACACTTTCAACACTGACACTTTCAACACACTGACCTTATGCTTTTATAAATGTAGTATCTTTAGCCATTCCATTCCAGCATACTGGCTAGAAACAGGTACTTTGGTGACTTGTTTGTGACAGTGGCTGCTGCTTGAACTCAACTGAGTAAGTTACTCATGCAAGTCACATGGAAAGGCTGCTGAGATAAAACACTGAGAAGAAATGAATGGGGTGGCCAGCAGGCTACTGTACAACAGCATTTGCAACAGCAGTCAAGGAACCCAGAGGAGATACCTGGTCTAGGCTGAGTAACAGGGGAATAAATTGTGATGCAAAGTAAAAAACAAAGCTGACGTGAGAGAGAGGGAGAGAAACCACTTAGGAGGTATATCCATCGTGCAATATGCTGTAGCTTATTCAGAGCTAGCTCAGGCACAGCACCACTTTGCTAGCGGTAGGTGGAATACAGGGCTCCAACGGTGCTTTGGCTCTAGCCACCACTCCGAGGGTAGCTTTGGAGGAGCACAGTGGCAGCCAGCCTGCCCCTTCTCCCTGTGACATGGTGAGAAGACATGTTGCAGCATGGGGAATCCCTGACTTTCACACTAAGCAACGACTAGGCGAAGTGTGCCAAAAGGCACTGCACTCCATCAAAGCCATCAGGAGTGCATCAGAGGTGAGTGAAAATGCAGCATGGGTCTGCCCACAGAGAACTGTAAAACAGGCAGATGTTGCTGGAGGATGAGCAGATCAAGCAACAAAGCAAGATCTGAGGACAGACCCAGAGTGTGGACAAGGCTGGGAAGGGAAGGCAAATTTTGGAGTCTGTCAGGGGACCACAGTCCCAAAACAGTGCTGGCTTTGCCACATAAGCACAGCCCCAAGTCCTGATACTGGCTTCCATCTTTCCTTAAAGCCTGATGTCTTGCAAGTAAAGAAAGGAAAGGTGCAACAGAGGTGTATATATCATCTGCTGCCCTCTAAACACCATTACCAAGAACTGAGCCACCTGGAGGTATCTTCCTGCCTATAATGCTTGAATATCAGCTTTTGTCCAACAGAAAACTAGCTTCAGAGTTGCCCAAGCTTCACAGTAACTTGTTTAAGCCACCTTAATGAGTGCTTAACTTGTGGAAATGTTAGGCTGCATGTCTTGGTGGTGATGGGCACTGGGATGACCATAAATTGCTCTAACACAAATGCCAGAAATAGAGGGACATACAAGTCTTTCAAAAAGTTGTTATTGCCAAGTACAGATGAGCCTTGCAGTACCAGGGGTTAAACAGAAGGTCTTTGGAGGTGAGTTCTAGCTAGAATTACCTACAGGGACTATTGAGGTCTCTGCTAAGGAAAAGTCAATGGGGTGGAGAGAAAAGATCTGCTGGAGAATAGAGGAGAGAGAATACTCAGAAGCTGCTGGAGACTCCACTGGCTATCATCCAGGCTAGGAACAAATCTTCAGAATTTTCAGTTTTGACAAATAAAAGGTTGAAATTATGCCAAGCGGTTCAAAATATACTACTGTCATGTTTCCTTACATCTATCACAATATGACTTAAATTGGCCTGTTTGTACTGGAACACTTTTAGATATAGTAGGTAACATGAAGGCTTGTCCATTACTAGGATAGACTGCTTTGGGTTTCTTTGCTGGCTGGGTATACTGTGCTGCAATATCTTCAGAATATCTGAGGACCTGCTCATAATTCCTGTTTCTAAACAAAAGATGAAAAAAAAAAAAAGCCTTAGAGGGATGAAGCAAGAAGTCTGACTCAAAAACTATTCCAAGGTAGATTCAAGGAAGTACAGCAGTTACCTATTTCAAAGGTGACAATCAATCATTCTTAAAAGTTCTTCAGTAGTCTACCTTCTAAAGAAAGCTGCACTGATAATAAGAAGAGAAAACTAGTTTTGAAAGCAAACACTGGCTTGGGATTAGGGGAATTTGATAAGGAAGATATCTGTGTGAGCCAAAGGATTTGGTTCAGGGTAGCCAGCAATGAGGAAGATGAAGTCTTCCACGGGATTTAAACTGTTCATCTCAAGTTTTGTGCCTTTAACCAAGCTGCACCTGGTATCGCTTATAAGGAATGTAAGATAAGTTAAACATGACATTTACTTTGCTTTCATGCAAATTTCTATTACTGTTACTTAGATTACTTGCTGTAACGGTGCCTTTGTATAGACATACTTTCTACTAGACAAGAGACCTTTATGATTTGTAATAAGCAACGCCAAAAGGTTAACGGAGTTCAGAATTGACAGCTGCCTCACAGTCATATTTAAAGGGTTTGCTCAGAGCAGACTTTGCCCTTTTGTGCTCCTCCACTAGTACCCAGGTGGGGTGCTGGTGATGGAAGCAGCATCAGCAGCTTGGAGAAGTGGTGGGGAGCATGAGAAAGGAAAAAAGTGGCTACATATCTAGAAGCCCTCTGCCTGGTGCCTTCAAAACCTGAAACCTAGTCACCGTGTGTCTGGTGCCCTCAACCCTAGAAACCCAGAAAACCTCTGTCTGGTGCCTTCAAACCAAGGTGGGCCACGAGCCGGACAGCTAGTTCTGGTGGCAGTGAAGGTCATTTCTTCTTTGAGGACTACAGGTGCGAGAGATGTGGCTGAGAACAAGCTGGATGTCTGGTACGCAGTTGAATCCCACATCATCATCGAAAGGACACCATGGGGAGAGGGTGGTATGAACTGTCCTGGCAAGTAACACGTGGATCACAGGTTGGTCACGCCTGATCTAGGAGAATTCTTTGGATACATTAAAGCACAAAGATGCTTGAGTGATTTAACTGTTCAAGGATGGCTGCCCATCACTGCAAAGATTGTATTTGCACATAAACAGCTGCATTCATAGGAAAGGCTGATGGCTGGTTTGTTAAGAGTGGCACAGATTTTTCTGCGGCTTGATTTACTGCCCATATGAATTAGTTAGCCTCCTATATGGCCTGGTTTTTTTTCCCCCCAAAGGCTGCAGGGACATCATTATGAAACTGGAGCCTCACAGTTTTTAGTGTGAAGGCTTTAAATTGTTTTAATTTAAATAAATACGGAAAATTGCTATCTCTAATCATCTTTTTCTGGTATCCCTTATTTTTTGTGTCAAAACTTTCAGTCATTCAGTAAGATAACAGAAAGTATAGTATAGTACTGTCAACTCTTGTGTTTTTATTTTACTTTCCCTAATTTCTTCTTGAGAATCCAGATCATTAAATCAGGACACTGCAAAATAAACATAACTTCCTTTACTAAAAAGTGTTCTAATCCACACTTGCAAAGAAAAGCTTGAAAATGTGAAGCAAATGAAACCTAAAGAATTAGAAGCCAAGTAAAAACCAAACTGCAAAAGTATTTTTAATAGGAAAAAACCCACATCATTTTTAAACAATCCCATGATTTTTTGAGGCTGACTCATGATTTTGTAATATTTAAAGTTGGCAATACTGATACCCTGTGATTTAGATGACTAATCACACACTGAAAAGCTAATAATCAAAGTAAGCAGTTTGTGAAGTACCCACGGACTAGAAAATATGTATCTCAACTACTCAGCAAAGGCTTATACATAAATTGACAACAAATAGAATCAGTTTATATAACTGCTTCACAAAGAGAGAAAAGAGCTAATCAGTTAATCAGTTATTTTATTTGTACCACATAATGCTACCAGCTGCAGTAGTGAGTGTGAAGAGGGAAGAGTATGGAATAGAGAGAATAACAGGGTAGCACTTCAGCAATGCATTCACAGAGAACAGGGGAGCATGGGTGGAGCTCAGCGAGCAAAATGCAAGAGTAAAAATTGACTGAAGGAAGGCTGCAGTTACACTGCATGCCAGACGAGAAAATACCTGGGGGAAGGAGGAAAGCAAGCACAGAAGAAAGTCAGGAGAGAAGTGGTCAGCTGGCTACAAAGAGTTAAATCTAGGTGCAATGTGCAGTCCGTGGAGGATGACTATGGGAAGGAACAAAGAGAATGAAAGCATCAGACGAAACGTCATTCGAAGACAGGTGGAGGCAACAGGGGTGAATCCTGGCTTCTCTGTGGGTGGTCTGGTTAGATCGCTCGTTTGTGCACAGTAGTTCTCAGATGGGCTTTTTCCAATCTTTTATCTTATCTGATATTAAGCAGACGGCAGAAGGAGGTGTGTGTAGCACGTGCTTGGCACCAACTACGTTTCCTAACAAGAAGATGGATTCTTTTCTGAAACTCGGCTTACAGCAACATGACGTTGATAGAAGATAAACCATCTACACCTATTGATGCTGCTCAAGTAGCTTAGTTCCCTCAAAATAAAAATGGCAAGGAAGGATGATTTCTAATTTTCAGAAGTTAAAGAAGACGTGAAGAAATACAGCGAATATGGTGGGACTTCATTTATTGACTTGCAAAGGCAGAAAACAAAACCATTTTGAAAAGAAACACTACACATTTATCTGAATAAGTGTTTTTGTAGCTACTTCATTGCAATATATAAAGAATATGTGGCACTGGCCTACAAGTTTGTATACTCTTTATATAAAATTTATATCTTCTTTATATAAAATTTGTATTCTCTTTATCAAAAATTAAATAGAGCTGTTAGTAGTTTCAGAAAATTGTCCCGCAAAGGCATATTTAGTTACAAGTCTGCCAAATGGGAGTTTCATTTTCATTTGAAGAACCTGATATAGACAGGATATTATATTAGTAGGATCTCTAGCCTGATCCTGTATGGAAGCTCCTAGATCTCTGAGAAGAGAAAAAAGAAGCCACACACAGTTTGAAAATGAAGATCAAAGCAAGCAAAACCAAGAAATCGGAGTGAATGGGGCAGAATGATCCATCTTGTATTAGGGCTTTGTAGCAGCTGTCACCAACCAGCCATCACTGTAGTGTCTAAGGTGCTGCGTAATAGGAGTGGATACCAAAATTCGAGGGGAGATTGCAGACTAAATGGGAAAGACGGAGGGACGTATTTCACAGCTGTCAGACAGATAGGAAACACATTCCACTTCTTACTCCAGATGGAGAGCGGCTCACATTTCGATGCAGTGAGTGAGGGGGTGACTGAAATGCACGGATTCATTCATGAGCTGCACGTACAGCGCAGCTTTTTGATAAATGCTGTAGTAATGCACAGAAAAAGGCAGGGGGGTATCAGCAGAATTAATCCCTTAGTGTAGCAGACGTAGGGGTCACTGAAACTTGAGTGCTGTCACAGGATACATGCCTCACATTCAGAGCCTGACTATTTTGCTTTTACATTTATTTTTAATAAATGCCTCAACGTTAACTATGGCACTCTAGCTGCAGGAGACCATTCTCTGGTGACAACTTTCTACCTCTGTTGACATCATTTCTTAATTAACTGCAAGTGCGAGATTTACTCAAAAATATAAATATTTTTATAGGAAGGCATGCAAGCAGATAAGTGAAAAAAAATTTTAAATGAATATGTTGAGGGTGACAACAAAAGAGTCAATGACTAAAAGCCCTAACAACGTGTCATGAGAAAAAATGGAGAGCTCTGACATTAGGTGGCCAGAAGTTGCTGTAAACATTCACAAAGAGCAACTCACCATGCAATATACTGCCAATGTACTGACAAAACAGCCAGTGTATTTTCAAGGCATGTTTTTAACATCCAGAATATTTCAATGCATTTATTTTACTGAAACGATGCAAAATGTGTAAAAATTAAAGTGAAATCAACCTTCATTATTCTGCCTTGGCATATAGACTTTGAACAGCACATCCTGCATATTCTATCTTCTCTCATTATTCACACCGTTTAATATGTGTTTATGTGATACTGTATAATATTGTTCCACCTAGCTCACTTCTCCCTAGGTGCCTGTAATCTAACACACTGATCTAATGGTAGACATTAAATATGACAGTTGGGGGATCTGCCTAGGGGAACTCATACATTTCTATTTTATTTCATTAACATTTTGCAAGCTTGTACCCTTGTTCATGGTTTTTATTGCAACCTTGCATCGTTTGTTTTGTTTCAAAGAAAGCAGATACTGATATATGACGGGTGGTTTGCATGTGCTTCTTTCTCATATTTTGCCCAAGAAAAAGGTCTGATTAACGTAATAATACCTTTGCCAGGAGCCTGCCTGTCCCTAACAGTCGCAGTCCCTAAAGAATGAAACGGCAGTCCAGAATAGGCAGCATGGGGGAAATATGAAGGAATTGTGTGCAAGCTGTTGGGAGAACAGTCTCAACGTGGCTCTGGAGGGCAAGAGGAACTGTACCATGGAGCTCAGACCTCAGCCCTGGCGCTTGTATCCTCAGGAGTCTTGAGTGATCATAGAATCATAGAATCGTTTAGGTTGGAAAAGACCCTTCAGATCATCAAGTTGAACCATTAACCTAGCACTGCCAAGTCCACCACTAAACCATGTCCCTAAGCATCACATCTACACATCTTTTAAATACCTCCAGGGATGGTGACTCAACCACTTCCCTGGCTGATGCAAAGGGTCAGGCCAGGGCATCCACGGGTTTGGGCAGAAGTCAGGGAGTCCTGGAGGACCAAGATCTTCTCAATACTAGAGGGATGGTTATGAGGGGAGATCAGGACGGCAGTGGATGCCACCGCTACAGTAACAGTAGTCGAACTGCACTGCCCAGTCAGCAAGCTCTGGAGTCATCTGCAGAGGAGAGGCTCCCACTAACACTCTGAAACTCTACCAGAACCTACTTTATCCCAAGTAAATGCTCTGTCCTTACGATCATTAGCTCGCTGTAGCTGTGTATCTCTACCTGACTGATTTCTTTCTTCCCTCAAAAACTGCAAAATGTGGATGCAGAATGACAATAAAATCCAAAAACTGGCAGTGCTTTATGCATGAACATGAATTCTTGCATTTCAGCCTGCATGACAGCCGACAAAAAGCTGCCTGATGTCCACCAGCACCTCCTCCTTGTTTCACTCCCCATGCTCGCATCTCTGCATGCTGTGCAGCCTCTCAAATGACCACTGAAGCCTCCGTAAGTAGAGTCCTTTGCTGAAGACCTGTTAGCCTTCAACAGATCTGTGATTTTTGCTACAGAAAGAAATAACAGGCAGCTGTCGCACAGTACCGGTAGGGCACATTTGATCACTGCAAACTGCCAGTACATAACCCTTAACTCCTCCACTGACGACGATGCTGTTAGATGCCCTGACGCACAACTAACATTGTTTAGAAACAAGGGATCGTGCCCCCAGGGAAAACCTAAAAGCAGACAACCAGCATTGCCACAACACAACAGCCCTGGGCCAAGGTCTGCGATGGGCAAGCTCGTCTCATAGCAGCGGTGGACCTGGGGATGAGCCCGGGCTGTGGGCGGGAGCCCTCCAGGCAGACAGCGGGGACCACCAACGGCCACAGAGAGCTGCCAAAGAGGCTGGGAGTAGCAAAAAGCCAAACCACCACAACTGTATAGGTGCTATAGATATAGTGGATGGGATTCATATGATTCATATTCATGCTCTCCGGAGGCAACAGAAAGAAGCAGGAGCCCTAAGAGAGCGATCCAGATGGGTTTCTATGGCAGGCAGATGAGCCATCTCTGAAAGCCTGTTCTCTCCACTGACTGCAAAGGCTGACTATGCAGGATCCACAGCAGCGTACTCTGTGGCTCAAAATAAATGAAAATTATTTCACCAAAGTTAGATGAACTCTATTTTTTAAATATACACTTCATGCCGGACTTCTATGCCTCCTGAATTTTGAAAACAAATTGCTTATTTCTGCTGGTTTAAATACTACAGTCACCTGCCAGTCAGTTTTGTATTTTGCTTCTTTTATATTACATGATGAAAGGCATGGAAGATTTTTTATTATAATTTTTATATTTATAAATATATTTACATGTTTATTTAGCCTACAGATGCACACATGAATGTGAAATTTTTTAAAACTCCGTTGCCAGCCTTCACTGTCAAGTATAATTGTTTTTTTAAAAAAAGCATTCATACGAATTTTTATATTGGAAAGCGTGCTACTAGAGATTTATAGTATGCTTTTAACATGCTGTATCTCAAATGCATATAATCATATACATCTCATTATTGGTTTTTTCAATAGACTTTAGCATAATCCGTTTTATATTTTGCTAGGCTCTTCTGCAACCTTTGAAACAGCAATCAATTTGCAGTGATTTCAAGGGGCTTTGGATTGGACTTTGTATTATCCTATTAAGACAGGTAGCCAGGTTTACTTCTATTTTAAAATTCTCCCTAGGTTGGGAGCTAGAGTAGTAACACTGTCACTCTGAGAAGTGCCATACACCTCACCTGAGAGGCAAAGCGCACCTCTTGGACGGACGTGTTTAGAGACATAAGATGCACATTCGGAAAGAAAACTCTCTTATCGTCGTAAAAGTCACAGGTACTGTGAGGTTGGAAGTGAGGAGTAGTGAACGTGGTGGCTAACCTCAGCCTTACTATCTGCTTCATACTGCTGTACCATCCATTTCTACCTAGGCTGATGTTCACATTGCAAGCTCTACATGGAGAGTTGTGGCTAAATCCCCGAGTCCCACACCAAAGCTCATGTTAATATAACGTAATTTCCAGCCATAGGTTCTTGTTGTGCCTTTGCCTGCAAGGCAGAAAAGCATGCTCCTCTCGGACCCCTTCAAGGGTTTGTGTTCAGCGATCTGGGGAGCTCTCCACCTCCCCTTCCACGGGAACAGACGTTGCTCCTGGCATGCCCCTAACAGAGCTCTGTGCCTCTGCTGCTGTGGATGGCCCCCCTGAGATCTCCCTCCAGCACCTCCACATCTGCTGGGAAATGCCACCAGCAGACGGCAGCACTCTGACGGCAGCCCTACCTGCTCAAGACAACATTTCATCTCAGCTTCTGCCCAATACTCCTCCCTCGTATGCCTTAATTCTTTGTTCTCAATTCATTATATTGCACTTAGATTAATTGAAACAAAATTTTGAACAGAAACTATTTAGCTGCATAGCATCTATGTGCCTTCCTCACACTTTACCAGCCATGTTTTCATATAGACCATTGCCAAAAGTACTGAGCAGCTTTCAGTCGATAACCAGTCTCTGCAGATCCTCTCTAGGAAAAGACACGGTCAAACCTGTAAGTTTGACGTTTTTTTATTCCTCCTAACACAGCTGTAAGTTTTAATCAAAATACCCTGTGATACCAAGCCAAATACTTTGGAGAAATGAAATTGCTTCTGTATCCACACAGTTGTTTCCATCAACCGATCTATAATCCTGTCAAAGATAACGGATTCATTTGACAAGTCTTCCTTGCCATCAAACCATATTGACTGGCATTATTTATATTTGTTAATCTATCCTTTCTGTTGGCTCTTCCAAGCTAACTGTTCCAGTATTATACTGGAATCTGGACTCGTGCAAGGGCCGGGGGCGGGGGGGAGGGTGTCTAGGTCCCATTTGCTAACCTTTTTTGATATTCGAACTGCATTAGCACTTTTCCAAGTCTCTGAAATCTTCTTAGCTCTCCAGGATTCACACTAGTCATTCAGAAGCCGCCTCAGCTATTTTCTCCATAATTCCTTGGGGGGGGGAATTATCCAGAACTGACAACTTGGAAAAGCTTGGAAGATTTCCATCATCCAGGGCAGACTCCCAGCTTTCATGGAGAGCTGTCTGCCTTTTGCTGAGACAACAAGGAGAGCTCGGCCACTTCTGCCACAGAAAGAGAGAGCTGGGGCTGGAAAAACAGGGAGCGCCCTGAAGAGTCAAGGTTGTTCCCATTGCTGCTGTTCCTGTGCACCTCTCCTCAACAGGGAATGCCCACCTTTATTACCATTTTGCCATTTTCTTCTAAATACAGTCATAGTTAGTGTAATTATTATTCAAAGAGATCCAAGAATTTGCGACTACCTGCCTGCCCAGGTCGAGCAGAATGTGCACGCTTCCAGATGGGTTTCTCAAGGTGAAGTGCTGCTGGTAATACAAATACTAAATAACCATAAATTCAATGGGAGAAAATGAGGAAACCGAAATAGAGCTCCAGTAGGAGAAAATAAGGAGAAAGAAGTCAGATTTTATCGTAACAACAGGGAGGAAATCAAAGGACAATGATTTGTCTTTTGTCTTTTAAATGCAGTATTTTGTCTGTCAGATTCATTCATCTTATACAAAGAAGAGTAATAGTATACATTTCCAAGATAAAATCAATTATGCATTATCTTAGAGTTGTACAATCTCATTCTCCACAGAGGCCTTAATATGACTTACATGTAGCATAATTCTTATTCCAGAACAAAGCTAAATTTCAGTGACAGTTCATTGTACAAATTCCAATTTACGGTCGGTTTTTCCAGTATTCTCAGAGAGTATAAAATTGCAAAGGACATCTCTGCTTGAACCAGAATATGAATTTTGAAATATAATGAAAATAAAGGAGCAAATTAAGAGACTCATTTGATTCAATTCATTACCTCAGAGCACTTCTGCTTAAAATACCCTCCTATATTTTATGTCAGTTTTTTAAATGAATGAAAAAAGTCTTTGTTCCTCAAAAACTCCCAAACTGTGGCCAAGTTAGCCACACTTTAATTAGTTTCTTAATTTATCTCCATTATGAAATAAAATAAAGAAATAACTCCTGTTTCCATATTCCATTAAAATGTTTCTGTACAAGTTAAAGACTATTTTGTTATCATGGTATTCCAAGTTTTAAGCAACCTATTTTTGTAAAAGCTAAAAATAACATATTATAGATTATCTTCATTTGCCAAGTTTTGGCAGAACTCACAAAGGTACAGCAGAATTTGCTGGAAAATTTGCAGGATTTACAAGGCTTAGCCCATTTTCAAAGGAAAAGATGACCCCTAATCAGTTCATTTCCATTTCCACAAAGATTCTTTCAGAAACAGCACACTTTCTTTTTTTTAGCATGAGGCATTTCAGGCAGTTGAATTTGAGCTTTTTCTTGACTATCTGAGCTGTGATCATGTTGTACCTCAAGAGTGCTCTCACTAGCAAGACCGTGGCCAGCCTATAAAACATTTCACTCATTCACTCTGAACAGATCTATTCCCATTAAGTCATTCTCGTGACATCTCTTAGACAAGTCGGGAATGGAAGGACAGCTGCAAGCTACTGGGAAAGTGAGCCTCCATGCAGCAGGGCAAAAGATATTTTGAAAGTGTGAAGCACCAATAGGTAAGTTCCTAACCCGGACAAAATTTTGCTTTGAGAGCATGGACAATGTAAGATACATTCGTTCAGCGTGTCCAGGGTTTTATTTTTAAAAGAAACTTTCACCAAAAAACCCTCAAACATAATCATTCAGCCTACTGACAGAACAGCTGAATGGTGTGCATACAGAAGAAATGTGACATCTTAGTCAGGAATAAGAGAGGTGTCAAACCACCTATGTGAGCTGTGCCTTCTTAACAATAAACATGAATTTCTAACTGATTAAATATTTTCCAGACAGTCCTCAGTGATAGGACTTTATGGGAGGAAATATGTCCAAAATAAAGCATAGCACGTAAGCAATGATCAGAAGAGCATTGATTGTAATAAACAGTACAGAATAACGAAGATCCTCTCAAGTCTACTTGATGTGGGAGTATCTGATGAGAAGGAGTGACATGCACCCAGCAACCCCTGCAAGATGCAAAATAGATTATTTATGCAAAAGAATATGGCAGAGACTGATATTCATAACAACCACATGACTTCTCAGGTAGTCTGCACTGAAATCCAATTGTCCAGGCTGAAGAGCAAGACTATTATTGTGTACAGTTTGATCATGGCCATTAGAAAGGCACTACCTTAAGGTCAATATGCTCAAGCTCAGCCGCTGGCTGCCAGCCCTGTGGATAACAAGAGATGCTCCCCCTCCTCTCTTCCCTAGTTTGGCTTCCAAATTCCTGGTCAGAGCCACCACTGTGCCTGCACCTCCAGGGACCTGTCCCAGGCAGCCATTTGCTGCCCCTCTACCTCTAGTGTTCCTCAGTGGACATGGATCAAGCACACGTTTAGAATAATTTCCCTAATAAGCAACTCTGTACTTTGCATAACTGATATTATATATTTACTGCCCACTGAGTGCTACATGTTTTACTGACAGATAAGGAGACAAAATGGGAGACTCATTTATGGGCTCAGGTGCTGCAAGACTCAACACTCCACTTGTGGCCTACTGCAACGAGCAAAACTCCATTAGGGACCTAGGAGTGCATCTTCTCTTAGGTCTTCTCTTTCATCTAAAACTTATGAAAACAGGTGCATAAAATGGGAATCACAAGACTGCTGCAGTGAGCGGGGGCATTGCCTTGGCCAGGCTGTGGAAATAATTGAGACAGCAATGGGACCTGAAGCCTAGGCCTCTTAAGCACTCAATTTCAGGCTGCTGGACTTCCCCAGCTGAAATTTTCTTCCATACATGGGTGCCTATGGCAGCTCTTTCCCACCAAATAAAGCTGGAATGCTTCAGACTCTGACAGGAGGTGAGAAAATGGGATTTAAGTTGTTGCCATAGCTGACTGGATTCAAACAACCAGCATCTTCTGTCACTGAGGTGAATGGTCTTATTATTAGCTGCTTGATCCCTCTTACTACAGCTCTTCCACCTTGCATGGCCAATTATTTTTTTTCTTGAATTATCTGTTGGGTTGTTTTTTGACCAGAGAAGGACAAATACACAGAATAGGATAGCTGAAAATTGTAGTGCGTATGGAGCTATTTCAGTGAGTATGGAGCACTAAGCGTTCACAATCACAGAGACAACACAGGCATTCCCTTGCTCAGACAAGTACCCCCAACAACAAGCTTTAGCATCTATTTTTTCTCTCTCTTGCCCCATTAAGATTTAATTATTTTTGCAAAAGGAGAAACTCCAAAGGTCTTCCTCCAAGAGAAAGAATTAAGACACTCAGACCAATTGCCGGTAAACTGGAAGACGGGCGGCTGAGCCCCTTCAGACAGGGGAGGGAACTGAAGGCCGCCCCATCTAGCTGGGAATGCTGCAGCTGTTTTATTGCTAGAAAAGGAGTCTGCTCTCTGGCATGCTTTCTTTGTGCAGAGTACTAGTGGGAAAGCGGCTTCTCAGAATGAACCCCACAGGTAAATGAGTGTGTATTTTATAAATTCTAGGATTTAGGTGGGAGACCTCAGCTGCTGCAAAATAACTTCCTATTTCTATCACATCTCCTTGAGGTACAGAGCAATTTGGGCTTTGATAGAAAGGAACTGTCTTTGAAGAGCACAGCTGGAGCGTAGTTTTGTGGGGATTGCTGCTCACAATACAAACAGGGGAAGGAAGAGGGTAGTGCAGAAATCAAACCCAGCAACCCCAGGCAGCAAAATGACGTAGCAGTTGTTCTCCCTTCCCTTGAGAGACCGCCTCCATCAGCAAATGAATGAAAGGAGACAGGACCTCCTGATTCCCATTGGACTTGCTCAGTGGGTTGGGGTTTTTCTGTTATTGTTGGAGGGTTTTTCTACATCCCCATGAGAGTTTTTGCTTAGTCAGTGGTTAGGATAAGTACACTCCTTGTTTGACTTCACCTAGACTCTGATGAAATAGCCTAGTCTCATCGTCTGCTGTGCCTTTGTCTACACACAAACTAGTTAGCATTTCTAGTGTGGTATAATGCAGTACTCTATAAATGAAGAGTAAGTGGCACCATTTACCGACAGCAATCAAACTGTACTTTACAAATCTTCCAGCAAATATAGCAAACATAAGTCAGAAAAAACGGGCTAAGAAATATATTTACACATACTCTAGGTTAAATCTACAATGGTAAATCCCACTCAGAACTAATTTTCTTATTTGAAGCTTAAGAAAATAGCATACAATCCACATGATATCATACATTCATTGACTGGATAATAGCTGTGGGGAAGACAGATCACATAGAAATAGATGAGAAGTAGTGGTGAATTCTGCGACAGGTACCTTAGCATGCGTATATATACATTTATGCATATATACACACTTATACAGTCTAGTAGCTGTAGCTAACTGGACTAACTAAATTATCCTGCAAAAGCTCCAGGCTACCTAGCTAGAGTTTAACAAGGGAAGGCTAGCCTCTAGGGACACGGTTTAGTGGTGGACTTGGTAGTGTTAGGTTAATGATTGGACTCGATGATCTTAAAGGTCTTTTCCAACCTAAACGATTCTATGATTCTAGCTCTGCAAACATGCCATCAAATTCTGTCAGGTAAGCAACCAGGAACCACAATATTTGAGTTAGATTACATTATTTGAGCACGTGGTGCAGCCTGACCATTTACAACAAATTCAGCAAGTCACTTTTCTATTAAAACTTGCCAGACATTTACCAAAAAAAGGTTATGCTTCTTTTAAGTGTTTAAAAAGAAACTATCATTTGAAAGTCTATTCTTTCAGGTATTTTTTGTGTCTGGTGTTTGTTTAGAATCATGTCTTTCATGTTTATTTAGAATAAACAAAAATTTGTGTCACACTAGTTTGGTATAGTATATGGGACTAGTTACTTGTGAAAGAAAATGTAAGATTATAACAAGATATCAAAGGTTTATCAAAACTTGGGAGCACGACACAGATTGCAAAGCAGGGTCATTGTACATATGATCTGAATTATGCACTGCTTTATAAAGCATTAGCCAGACTCAACAGAGAGTCCCATATAGCTGGAGTTATTAATTTCAATCTATTTCAACTGCACTAAAATAATACTACTATCAGTGTGCACTAGTTACAGCCTATGCAGGGCTTTATTTCAGAAAGTGTTACAACAGTCAATCTGCGTGGCTCTCAGAGGGAGTTCATAGCCTGTGCAGCCCTCAGACAGCACTTGATGAAATCCACAGTAAATATAAAGTAATAGCAATTAGAGAGGATTTGGGACTCAGACAGAGTAAGACTGGCTGTAGCCAACCATTAAAGATAGATGCATTTGCTTGCTTTGCGGTGCAAAGTTCTGATTTGACCACCGTAAACAGAAAGCACACTAACTGCAACAGATTGGTAACAGCAAGGCAAGCCCTAAGTGCCGGTGCCTGTCTGCTTTTATGTGCCATCCACCCATAACTTCCATTCTTCCAGGGCACGCATCTGCAACTGATGCAGGGTGATTGCATGGAAGCTATCCATGCTCTCCTCCATGCATACAGCAGAGTGAGACAGAATAGCAAAGAATACAGCAGAGCCCTCAAACAGCTCTGGGAATATTTGTGCCAGCCAAAATGCCATATATTAAGATCCAGGAAGCAAACTAGGGCCTGGTTCCCTGCATCTGAGCTCGCGAGGAAGGGGTGATGTTTAGAGAGCAGGTTTGGCTTCTGCAACTGACAGAGGGATCAGCCCCAGGATCACTTCAAGTGACTTGACTGCGTTAATCTCGGCCACTGACATGAGATGCACTCGAGACTTTCGGTGGGCTGCAGAGTACCAGACCTGCTCTCCCCCTCCTTGCCCGGGTCATTCCCACCCCCCTCGCTGTGTGTCCTGCTGTGCTGCTGGAGAGGCCAGATCCCCATGTTGGTTGCCCCATGCTTGCTGCTAAAAAAATGGGTTTTCCATTCCCCCGTGGTGCCCCAAAGCGGCTCCTCAGCGCGACCAAAGCCAAGGAGTCTGGCGCAGGGTGAACTGCACACCGGCAGAGCCAGCTGCAGTTCACCATGGGTGCCACCCCCCTAGAAAAGGCCCATAACAGTAATGAAATTGCCATGAAAAATTGAAAAAATCTGCCCCAAGCCCACAAAGCTAGCTAATTCTAAGTAAAACATTTCAGAGATTTGACACATCCTGGCAACCCAACAGATATTTTGGAAATCAAAACCTGCGGCTTCTGTGTTCCTCCTCATTTCACTGCTCAGACACAAAACTCAATAGCTTTTCTTCAGTACGTGTCACAAGGCAGCTCTTGCTTCATTTTAAGGCTATTTAAATTCTCGTCCTCTACCCACTACCCGTGCTCCAGCAAAACAAGTGTTTCACCTTTCTGGTGAGCACCATGCCAGCTAAGCTGACCTGCCACAACTCATCAGAGCTGCCCAAACCCCGGCACTCAGCTTACCCCTCGCTGGGGGATGTCCATGCCCCCCGGGCTCCCAATTCTGGGTGCCCAACGACACCCCACCGGGCCTCCAGCTCCCTCCCCAGACACGCACAGCCCCACTGCAGATCTGGCACCAGCCCCAGTGAGATGCCGTGGGCACCCTTGAGCATCTCAAGACCAGCCAGAAGATGCCAGTAGCTGGATTGAGCCCTTTGTGTTTAACTGCCCTTCACACGTCATCCTGCCCTGAATTTGCCCGATTTGAAAGCTCTGAAACTCCCAGCACCTGAAGGATCCTGTGGCAAGGAGTATCACAGTTTATCCATGCCATGTACGCAGAGCCCTCACCTTTCACATGTCTCAAACCTGCCACCTGCAAGTTTTAGGTGATTCCCCCTTGTTCCCACGTGGGAAGAAAGAGGTTTTCCTCTCTCACCTTCCTATCACTTGCGACTTTTAGACCCCTCCCAGACGTTTCTTTCCCAGCCTGATCCATTCTGGGCTATGTAACCATTCAGAAGCTATTCCAGATCTTTCTCTATCCTCTTTCCTCTTTGCCGTGGTTTTTCCACTTCTGCTAAATCTTTTTCAGATGACCAGCTTTAGGAAAATCAAAATGTCTGCTTGTTTTTTATCAGTGATATATTAGCTGCAGCCTTTGTTTGAGTAACTGCAAGCTTGATTACTGTTTATTTTTCTTTTTAAAAGGAACGGGGGACTAATGGGCTTAGTTTTCTCTATAATTTGGATCTGTGGTGAATTTCTGTGTGACTGAATTTCAATACAACAGGAGAAGTAAATAAGCAGATCTGTAGTTGAAGTTTACGGCATGCACACCGGAGGGAAAAGGTTCTTTCTATTGGCCATGAGGATAAATAACATCCATGTCCATAGTCCTGGAAACCAGTTGCTGCTGCCTGAAACTTAGAATATCACAGTTCAGCAGCCTAACCAAAATGAGACACATATCCATGCTCCACTTCAAATGACAGCGGAGTTATCAGGTCTTGTGGAACCGTTTCTGTAAACTTTTACTCCCCTGCTCAGAAAAGGTATAATTTGACCTTGGAAGGTAACTAACACATAACCTGTATCTGCATGAAGCTATGCTGAAGAAAAAGCACTTTAGCTGCATCATGAGGTAAACTAGGCCAGGTCAACCACACCAGAGATGTCATTCGATCCTCAAGATGTTTCACCTTTTGAGAAAAATCCATGATGTTTTTCTACAGCGACTTTATCACAGGATGGTTTGTGTGAATCAGTTACCCTGCAGCAAACACGCGTTTTTCAAGCCCAAACTACATGCTGTAGTCAAGTACTAAGAGCAGAGATGAAGACAGCTATTAGCCCCCTCTTCAAGCTTTGTTGACCAGTGGAGCCTGGCTGGCGATCGGACACAAGGCAACTATTGATGTGCAAACAGCACTTTGCACCCAGTTTTAATTTATATATTTAAATAGATAACACAGATTCCACTAAATCTGTTTTGTGCATACCCTTCCCCTGCAACAAAAAATTACTCCTACAAAGTAAATTAATTTGATCACAATATGAAGGTTCAGTACCATGCTCACCAAAAGCAAAGCTCACTTTCCCTGTCCCCAGTTGGTGCCTTTCTTTTTAAAGAAGCATAGTGCTTTTTAAAGAAGCACCATGTTACAATGTTTTCTGGGTTTTCATCACTTTTTTTTTTTTTTTAATTTCTGAGGCTGGAATTATTCCTACAGCAATTTATACCTCCCGTCCCCCACATCAGTTGCCCTTCCTTGCCCTTAACAGTAGCCTAGCAAAGGCGTAACATTTATGGTGAGATTCCCTAAAACTTGCTCTGCCGTTACATGCAGTCGCACACAGACAAGGTTCAGAATCACTGGCTTGGGTGCAAAATGGCTTTGGGTCAAGGGGACAATGTTGTGTTGCTTAAGCGCTGCTTAAGCCCTCAGAAAGTGCAGACTAGACCCTGAGTCTTTACAAAGACATAGGCTTCTCACTTTGCTTGGTTAGCAGCGGGTTCTGGGCATAGTGGGTGCATCAGGATAACTGCATGCAGATATGGCAGATGCTAGATATTTCGTCAAGTAAGTCGCTAGAGTTGTGGTTATAAAGTATCTGATGCTGAAAATAGTAATAAGCTGAAAGATAAAACAGAACAAAATGCAGTTCAAAGGCTGCTGTACACTGGTGCCACATATACACAGACAGTGAACTGAAAGCATGATTCTAGACGTCATCCTATGTTTGCAGTTGGTCTACTCCAGAGAAACCATAGCATTTCGTAGTTATGTAGGTAAGCATCTAAGAAAAGAACACTGAAAATATTAAGATTTTCATCTAGGTCAGCAAGAGTGGGTGCAAAAGAAGTATTATAAAAGAAAACAATGGAATAAAGAAGATAGCTTTCAAGATTATAGCTACCTTATATTCAACCAAATACATTTAAATTGCTAGGCTTGGAAAAGGTCATGGTCTTTATGAATCATTCATAATGCATTTCTTACTGGGTTACTTCACATATGACGGCATGTATCTTCCTCCTTATAAGGACACGTATTTACATCTCAGGCACAGCCTGTGAATGGAAGGCTATCTAGTAACGTAATTGCTTAAGTAAGTCACTGCAAAGAGAAGTAGCCTGCTCATACTAACGGTCAACAGTTTACTTGCAAAGCAGATAAGGAACTGAGAGCCATTAAAACTAATACCCCTCAGTATTTCAAAGTTAGCGAATCTATAATATAAAGAAAACAATAAGCTTCACCCAACCTGAAGCATGTATCTGGAAAACATGGGCTTGGACTAATTTCCTTTGGTATATTCAAGTTTCTATATTCCACGGAATTCCTGTATTGTGGCCTTAATTCCTCCAGAAACACTTTTGAAGTAGAAATATATTCTTAAAGTATATGAGATAAATAACTTAAATTGCATTTTGTACTGCATCCATCACCTCTTCACTTTCACTGTTCATTTTTCACCATCCTATGATTACTGTGTGTAATTAGAAACCAAAGTGAATGCCTAGAAAGCAGACAGCTTGAACAGGATTTGTAAATGATGCTGTGATGAGAGTTTGGGGATGAACTTTTCATCCACATTTTTAGATATATCTTTAATAATAATCAAAGACTATAGAAATATTAACCAACAAAGAACAACCACACAAAGAAAATGGAACCTATACAGCTGCACAAGATCTACTGTATGTATATTGTATAATACTTAACTTTATTTACAGCTAATGTAGTTTATAATCCACTCTATCATCAGATACCATAACCCAAAATTGTATTTCAGGTCCTGCTCTCCTACTTACAGCACTGTGATTTAATTAATTATTAACAAATAAAAAAAAACCCTACACTTAGTTCAGTTCAAGCATTTTCTGAATTACAGTAACATTGATTCTTTCAATGTAATAAAACTAAATCAAATCTCAACAGCACATGAACACCTAAAGTGGACTTAAGGCTTAGAGTTTTTCTTTATTTCTTGAGTTGTAAGTTCGGGGGGAAAAAAAATATTACAGTAGGAAATTATTATCGTTTTGTAAAATTATTCAGTCCATTAAAAAGAAAAAGAAATACAGATAACTAAACATACACGCACAGACTCATACTTTTTTTTTAGGCAAATAAGTTCCTCCTAGGAGAAGGTCAAACAGCCAGAACCTGATCTGTTCCTGACATGGCCTGTGTCAAGGGCTCACTCATGCAAGCAGAGACTGGAGGGTGAAGCCGCCTTCTGCGCACGGGGATGGATCTCGCCGGGAGCCGCTCACACTTTAAGGAAGCCAGCACTAGAGGGCATTGCTGCAATGTTCTTAGCACGGAGCCTGACAGCTTCAGTGCGTTTCTTCCCACGAATGTTAATTGCCTCCAGTTTTAACAGCACTGCTCTGCTTGTTAGCTTGTTGCAATGGCGAAGTGTCAGCCGTAAAAACTTCACTGCATTCAAGCAGCCAAAGAGCTTTCTGGAAAAGATGTTAATGCGCAGGGTTTCCTGCCAGCCGTCCAGGCGCGTGGTCAGGCACAAATAATTCCCCTTTGGGCCGCGACCTTCCACTTCTCCCAGCCGGCACGGGTCCCCCCGCAGCAGCAACCCACAGCGGCGATGGCCACGGGGGCACATGGCTGGGGCCGTTCTGGCTGTCGCTGCATGGCAGACGGGCAAAGAAGGAGAGTTTGGGGAGGTTTCGGGAGTGCCACTGCGAGCGGAGCGACAAGCATCACCCCAGAGCAATAACCTTGTCTTGGTCTCCCCACCCCAGAGGCGGTATCACACGTGGACCACACCATGGCGGTGAGGCCTGAATACCATAGTGTATCGCCGGCCCACTGCCTTCCCCAGAAATACAGGCTGTTGTCCTAGGAGCTGAGAGCAGACCCTGAGCTGTCCCTATGTCCGAGCCTTGTGCAACGCTGCAGGGACCCACACGGAGCAGCAGTGGGTGAACTTGGGGTTCTCATCCTCATGCTTCAGAGGATGAGAAACCCTAAGATGAGGAATGAATAGCAATGGGGAAAATACGATAAAAGTGCAGAAGACTCCACCCCAAAAGAAAGAAAGAAAGAAAGGGAAAGGGAACAGGTTTTAAGTTCTTGTGGTGTGCACATAAAGCAGAAATAAAACCATGGTCCCAAGAAGCTTTTAATTTAATTGAGCATAGCAATGTTGCATGAAACAAGCAAGCACAGGGATGCATGCTGCATGTCAACAACCTTACTATGGGAAACTTTTTTGTTGTATTCAACTTTACCATCATATACTGCAAACGTTTATAACAATCCTTTTGATCCTTACATGCAAGATACAGGAAAAGAGAGACAATCTGTAACTGAATCATCTAGTCATTCATTCACCAAATAGGATGGACATTATCTGTTGGAAACACATATAAGCAATTAAATTAAAGAAAGAACTGACCTTGTTTAGGGTAATCAGCATACCAATATAGGTAATCAGAAGTCCACTGAGTGGAAAATGCAACCTATTACTATACTGAACCCTCCTGTACACAACCCAAGAAATGTGATACCACAATGGAAAAAAGGAAATGTGATGTGACTAAGAAAAATGAGTTAAAAAAATGATCCTAACTAATACCCAGTGCTTCCTGGGTCAAATCAATAAGATCAGCAACACAGTCAGACAAGTTTTGTATTGCATAAAAATAAATAAATAAAGCATCTTTTGGGAAGGTTGTTTAACTTTTGCTCGGAAATTTGCAAATGGAAAAAGAAAATACGATAAAAGTGCAGAAAAAACAACCCACCAAAAAAGAAAGAAAGAAAGAGAAAAAAAGGGAACAGGTTTTAAGTTCTTGTGGTGTGCACATAAAGCAGAAATAAAACCATGGTCCCAAGAAGCTTTTAATTTAATTGAGCATAGCAATGTTGCATGAAACAAGCAAGCACAGGGATGCATGCTGCATGTCAACAACCTTACTATGGGAAACTTTTTTGTTGTATTCAACTTTACCATCATATACTGCAAACGTTTATAACAATCCTTTTGATCCTTACATGCAAGATACAGGAAAAGAGAGACAATCTGTAACTGAATCATCTAGTCATTCATTCACCAAATAGGATGGACATTATCTGTTGGAAACACATATAAGCAATTAAATTAAAGAAAGAACTGACCTTGTTTAGGGTAATCAGCATACCAATATAGGTAATCAGAAGTCCACTGAGTGGAAAATGCAACCTATTACTATACTGAACCCTCCTGTACACAACCCAAGAAATGTGATACCACAATGGAAAAAAGGAAATGTGATGTGACTAAGAAAAATGAGTTAAAAAAATGATCCTAACTAATACCCAGTGCTTCCTGGGTCAAATCAATAAGATCAGCAACACAGTCAGACAAGTTTTGTATTGCATAAAAATAAATAAATAAAGCATCTTTTGGGAAGGTTGTTTAACTTTTGCTTGGAAATTTGCAAATGGAAACACACGTGGTAAAACTATATAGTACATTCACAGTTAATCTGAGATACCTGAGACACATCAGACCCGTAGAGCTGACCCCGTATGTGTGTGCCCCACAGAGCTGACCCGTGCATGAGCAGGGATCATGTCTGGAGGACAGTGCTGTTGTTAAATTAATGCGTGTCAAAGCCCTAGGGGTATCCAAGGGACACTTTGAACAACATGGCAACTCAGCTGACAAGCAGGAACTTGTTAATCTACCATAATTCAGGCTCATTGCATTATGTACTCACACCCTGTCCTTGGTTTACTAGTTGATGAAACAACAGAAGCTGAATTTCATGGGAAAATTTGATTATCCCCAGCAGAAGCTTCACTGAGGTGGCCCTGAGGGGTTCCCTGGGCAGACACGAGGAATAAGACGTTGACATATTGGCAGCTATTTGCCCAAGTGTCTGTAAAAGGAGCTAAAAAAATAAGGAGACAGGAAGAAAAAGCTAATAACCTGGACCTGAAAGGACACAGACAAGGCCTTACATAGCACTGAAAGCTAGCTGGGAAATAGGCTGCCATTATTTGTACAGTGTTCAAGGAATCCAGGTTTTGGCTTTATTCCACAATGCTAAGCAACGCCGTACCTCTACTTCAAGTGACTGTCCAGACACCTCGAATCAACAACATCGAAGATTCAGCGTTTAGGCTTCCTACATAATTTCCAAAGAAATCTGAGGCACCTAAGGGTGGGTCCCACATAAGCCAGCATATTAAAGCAACCTACTGGAGATTATGGGCATGGTTGAATTTTACTACTTATTTTTCTCTGGAATTCAGGAGCTTTCCAGCAAACAGTGGCAAGGAACTTCTTTCTCTTTGGGGACTGAGGCACTAAACCATAAGCCCTGGAGCTGCAGTAGGAAATACTTTTTTTTCTTTCAAAAACTGCAGAAGTATGTCCTTTCTTTCAGAAAATGCCCAGAGAAATCCTGCTTGGTAGTGGCAAGATGTGGGTTCCAGAAAATACTCCCATGAATTCTCTCTATAAATATGGCCACTTCAACACTTAGGAGCAGGTGGAGCCTTACCAACAGAAACTATCTTTTAGGACTTTTTTTGGATTGTACACCTATCTCCTGCCTACAGTTCTTTGAAGATTTAGCTCTTTACATACATCCTTTGTAGACAGGGCTACACTAAGAAAACAGATGCCTTATAAATCTGTATTTCCATCTACTGGGAGCACCTCAAAACACCCCAAACACACTGCAGTGCTAAACTCAGGATGCTCTGGTATTCAATTGCCATCAGCGTCTTAGTGAGCCCAAAACCCTTCTCAATCTTCTGTGCCTCGACTTCCCTGCAATAGCATTCCCCCAGCTCACTGGGCTGCTGTGAAGATAGGTACCATTGGGCCCGGACGATGCTCAGATATCACCTGAAACCCCCGCATGAAAGTACAGAAAAGCTCAGAAACCCCTGCAAGAAAGTAAACTGAGTCATCTTCTCAGCCACACCACCCCAAAGGCAAATACAACAGCTGAAGACCTGGAGCCATTCACTCTTGAGGTAAGGGCACCCTGAGGAACAGGGTCACCTCTTAATAAAAGGGGCATCTAAGTTCCCTCCCCTCAAAAAAATACAGGGCTGCATCAGAGCAGGTTTCAGAGGGTGCTGCTACAGGCAAGCACTGTGGATGTGCAGCAACAACAGTCTCGATCTACTCCTGAGAGCTGCACACAGCAGTGTAGACCCAGCCAAAAACACTTGTGTTAGATGTATTGGCATTTAAATCTGAACTAAGCTCTTTGATTTACAGTAGATATAGGGCATTTTTACTTTAGCAAAATCAAATCCTAACAAGTTAATTCCTATTCAGAAACCAGTAAAATATTTTTTCTGTAGCCTTTAGAAATGAAATGTTAGCTTGACTTGCCTGTCAGCACTGAACACTGAATTACAGTTCATCTTCTCTCAGCCTAATAAACACTGTTTGTAGATACCAAGTCAGCTTGTATGATGTTGGAGAATTCATCCCTGCTTCCTACCGGCTTTAGTCTATCCAGTATGGTCTACATTCTTGCTTGATGTTTATTTCCCCACTGCTTCGCTCCATGTTGATTCACCAGAGAAAAGGCACCAGCTTACCTGAGCTACCAGGATGGTCTTGCATGGGAAACAGGGTTCAGCATTACAGGATAAAGCAACAATTTGGCTTTCTCATAATTTTACCCCAAATTCAGCTGAAGTGACAAAGAACATGCTAACACATACCATAGCAGCTGATGCCTCACAGCAGAGTGCGTCCACCCAAATGGTAGATAATAATGAAACCAGCATTAACCAACTGTGCTGCCCACAGACCCACGTCTACCAGCAGTGGGCGAGGAAGCCCACCAGGCAAACTCAGAAACAAGAGCCTCAAAATTGGAGGACAAGCCAGCAGTGGGGTGAGCACTCGCAACACCGAGTGGAGCGACCCACAGGCTTGAGGACAGGGTGGACTTGACCCCTCTGGCAGGGTGGCAGCCACCAGCCTTTCACCTGACTTCCCCCTCCAGGCCCTGCGCGACCACTCTTCTGGGCTGAAACGCTGGGTTTTAGGTCAAATCACTGCAGGAAATGTGCCTAAGTGCAGAGAAAGAGGGACTGACAGGCAGAAGGGGTGGCGGAGAGGAGGTCAGAGGCATGACAGCTCATTTAGCACCCGGCTGCCCGAGGGCTGCAGCATCTCATTCCTCCTCCAGCCTTAGAGCCAGCATTTCACGCTCTCTCCAGGCTGCTTCTGTGCAAAGGAGTGAGGAACCCAGCCCCAGGCTGCTGCAGTTCAAAAACACAGCTGCCATGCCGCTTCCCTGCACAGCCTCCTACGGAAAGGGGGGTGCAGGACAAGAATAGCCTTTCCTGCTCCCCATGTCCCGCGGGAAGGTCTCCGACCCTGTGAAAGTCTTTTCTTTCACCTCTGTCCCCCACACCTCTGGAGACATGCTTGGAGACAGCATGAGGAGCAATGTTAGCAAAACTAGTAATTCCTCGTTAATATTTTAAAATATTATTTATATTTATTATTGTTTATATTATTACTTTACAATATTATAAACTATTAAGTTTTAAATAATAAATTGGATTTATTTAGATAGTATTGCATTAACTGGGTTAGTTTATTTAAATTGGATTTATTTAGTAGTGCTCCCCAACTCCTCACCTGACCCTCAGGACAGAAAGTAGTTGAGACCAATCACCTGTTTCAGGTAGGAGGGAAAATTAAAGACAAGATGATGCCTTTTGTGAAGCTCCAGGATTCAGAACAGGATCAAAACCACAGCAGGACATCAGTTTTGCTTCAAAATAAAACCTCAGAATAAAATAAAGAAAGGGTGGAATCATACGTGTTTATCAGAAGTTAGTATTTTCAAATCCGGAGCAGAGGGAGGTCCCTGCCATATGTATCTAAATCTTGCAAAGGTCTAAAATGTAGGTCGCATCTATTTAGGGCACTGAGCATCCCTTCTGGCTAGTTCTACATGGCTTCACACCGAGCTACTTAAAGAGCTGTCTGGTTCAACATGTTGGCCACTTAACATCCAATTCTGAAATGCTCTTCTCTCACCCCAGATGCCGTATAAAGTTTCTATGGGCTTCATCTCAGGACCGAGGACTCTGCTTTCAGGAGACAGGACCAAAAAACAGGCACTGCAGTGCTGGGAATGGGAGTGCACCTCTTCCACAGATGCTTCCCTGAGATCTCTCAAAGTGCTTCATTGGTAAATGTGCCTTAAAGTGAGCGTGCTAATTTAAGTCATCTGAATAGCACACAGTTCCTTTGTGTAATGAAGAATCTGGCCAACTTTACCTTGACTGTTAACTTACTAATATTTGGGTCAAAATTTAGGAAAATTCAACAGGATTATAAAGAATGATTTCTCATAGGCATATGCATGGCCAGTTCTTAATCATGAACTTTCTTATTCCTCCAAACTGCCAAGACTAACTGAATTCCTCCAAACAGTTGTTGTTATATCAAAGCTTTTGCATGAACCTATGAATCAAAGAACACATTCAGTCCTGTGCATATTCTTTGCCTGATGCTAGACCCCCTGCTGATTGAGGAAAATATAGATGTTAACCATTTGGTTAAAGTTTCCTTTAAAGACAAAGGATATGTAGTAACTCAGACAAACACAATCAATGCAGCTAAGAACTGAACACTAAAACATGCATCAACTTGATGTTTTCATGTTATTTTAAGCTAATACATGACTTCATTGCTCACCATTCTTTGAACTAACACAACACTTCGGAAATTTTGAAGTAGGAAATACAGGACATAAAAGGGAAGGCGAAGCATCTCATCCTCCGATGGAGTTTTACAACTATCAGATTTAATGTAAAGATTATTGACATTTATAAGCTCATTTTTACACAGCAGTCTGGGGCCTTGTTTTCAAACCAGACAGTGCATTTGGGCATTATTTTAGACTTTGGCGCAAGCAGAAGCGTAACTACATATCAAGGGTTATTTCTGGGTAGTTTTGGTAATATGTGTCAGAAAAGACAAGTGCAAATAGGCAAGAGCAATGTTTACCTTTGTGAATTAAAGTTTTCTCCTTCCATTTGATAACTTGTGGTAACATAGGGCTTGGAAATATACGCCCTCACTGCTAATAGGGAAGGCAGAAGATATTTTTCAATTCTTTTTACAGAGCAGTTTGTCTATTTATCCATGTGTATCTACCAAAGGCTAAAGAAGTACCGGGTAGCAAAGGTTATCCAAACTCAAGAGAAGGAGCATGCTGGAGTGAGAAACGAATTGGCTATAAACTGCTAATTGTTGAAAAAATAATCTTTTTCTTAGGAATACAGTGAAACTGAGTCATTAACTTCTCATTTGCTCAAGTAACCATCTTACACTTCAATTGATTTATTGATGAAGAACTTACTTAGAAAAAGAGCTAGTAAGCATCTTGGAAACTTTAAGGCACATTTTTATTGCTCACAATTGAGATCCCTTGAGCTTGCAACACTGCTGCAGATGAGTCCTGGATGGCCACCATTTTTTGTCTGAAAATGTTTCTCTACAACAAAGTTATTTACTGTAGAACAGATTTCCATAACAATGTAAAAATGAATAATAATAAGTACAATGTATTTCTACAATGTCAGGTCATTGCAATCTTGCCTTTCCATTAATAGAACTAGTCTTTTCATACACAATCTTTTCCATAGATGAGATGCTTGGAGAATTTAAGAATTTACAAGCTTAGGCTTTCCTTGCTTATTTGAATTTCACAAATGTTCAAGACAATTATGGCAACTATTTTCTTTCATTGTGGAAGATCCCTATGCATCATTAAAGATGCTCATGCTTGTAGCTATACATCTGTATCTATTGTCTCAGCACACGTGTCTTAGGTCTGGAACAAAACTTTAAAATGCCTGTTTTGTTTAGGGTTCAGTATTAACTTACTTGATAGTAGTTTGTAAGGATTAGTTAGTGCTGGTTTAGGCACATGTAGAACATTTTATGGAAACCTTTAATTACATATTACTGATACAGTACGATTGCTGAGTCACATCTGGGACCATTTATTCAGGAAGGCAAATGAATGTAAATCTTCTAAAAAAATAGAGAAAGGGAAAAAGAGAGACCTTTTCTTGTGTAGATTTCAGGCTGCAACGGGTATGGTCTCCACCCCAAACCCACAATTTTAACACACTCTATAAAAGAATACAAAGATGCTCCCCATTTGCAATGAAAAAGAAGCGAAGCTGAGGAAGGTGGTTTTGAAATATAAACTTCTTTACACCACCTTATTTTTCTCTTCAGAGAAAAAAATGAGGCCAACTTTTAAGAGGTTTAGAACTCTTAAAGCAACTGGGTTTTTAATAAGTACTTTAGAGTCTTCATCTTCTGGACCCTAAGGAGACGGTGCCCTGGGTATGGTTTGGAAATGCTTCATTTAAGACAGTGTTTTAGTAACACTGAAGTGTGAGTATACGAGTAGTAGCATAACCTTGTATTTACATTTGAATCTGGTTTGGATGCAATGGCAAGCTTTTATACAGTAATTTTTTGACACTGTAATTATGAAAGTAGTAAAATGTTTCACGTATACGTACAGCAAGTTCATCTGTAGAATGAGTTTGGTATCTAGCAGTAGCGATGCCTCATCTCTGCTATGGAAGACTGATGAAATGTAAGGGGTAACACTGGCAGAGGCCTGAATCAGTGCAGGAAACCTAACGATGCTCTGAGAGGTTCCTCATAAACAAAAAACCACTTTCAACTCTGTGGCATATGTATCGGCAGATTGCAAATTCATGTGTTGGAGGAGCTCCCAAAACAATCTCACAAAGACAGCTGAACACCAATGAAAGGCCAACAGTGGCTGGTATTTGAATCTAGCCAGCCCACTAAAGTGTGGGTTTTTTCTGCCTTTCCTCTTTCTTCAAAGAGATTTGGGAAAGAAAGGACATGAATCTCTCTAAACTGAGAGAATAAAGAGCAATACTTTCAATTCCAGTCTATTAATTTCCACAAGCTACCAGGAGCCACAAGGAACAAAGAAGAGAGAACAAAACACTGAGTAACTTTATCCTTTTACCAGCATTTTTGCAATGCGATGGCACCCCTGAGACTTTAATATCATTGCTGAAAGGGATTTTAAGCACTGCACTGCAGTGCCATCTTGCTTGGAAGTCAAATTATAACCTCTACTTTCTAGACCAGTTGAAGCTTGCCCTCCTGTACCTTAGTCTGTGCCTTAAGTGACAACTGAAAGATGCCACTCGCATCGGTTTCTTGTTGACTTTAAGAAACAGCCTAACAAAACTATAAAAACTAAAAAAAAAACCAACCAAAAAACCTGCATCAACCCTTCCCGGGCTGGAAGAAAGAAACTGCAGCCCATAGTGAAATTTTAAAATCTATCCATTCATGAGTCAAAACAATTGGAAATGGACTCTTTCAGAAGTGCAACAACTAGTTATCACTTTTCTTTGGATCAGACGATTTCAATAATGAAATAACATTGAAACTTCCCAACCAAACAATCCGAGTCTGTGCTGTGATAGCGGACTCATGGGTGGTTAAGTGCAGGCACAGTCCAAGGGGGATGTCCACCCCTGCCCAAACCGTAGCTTTAAGTTGATGAGTTGGACCATCAGAGAGTAATAAACACTTCCAGTTAATTGTCCCACAGATGCCAAGTAGCAACTAAAAGCCTTTGATGTTAAATGGGTGTAAAGGCAAACTGCTGGGCCATCAGCCTAGCGGTGCACTCTTGGGCTAACTGGTCAGCTAAGGAACAGAGACGTTTGGTAGAAAATAAGGGATTTTGCCCAAAAAACTATTGTCTGAACTGAGTTCAAGCCCAGCCGTGCCAGGAATAAAAGTGGGACGCGGAGTTTCCCAGGCTGGGCCCCAGGAGGAACAGGCAGTGGGGAGGCAGCAGCGGAGGTCTGGGGAGGGGGAAGGTGCCAGGGAAGGAGCGGGGCTGAGCGGGGCTAACCCAAACGCCAACTCCTGGACTGGCTCCAAAGGGACCCGTGGCCGGAGGGAAGAAGCAGACAGGGTAGTGAGGGGAGAGGAGAAAGCAAAATCACTGAGAAATGCCTAACAATGTTTGGAACTGCTACACTAAAAATATTTAGCTTTTTTAAAATGAATTGGCTTTATCCCTTGAAAAAAGAAGTCACTGACTTGTCTGCACAGTGCAGCATAAGACAGCATACAACCAGATAAACACATAAATTGGCTGTGGCTTTAAAATACTTTCTTCTAATGTTTTGTCTCACCGGCTAAGTACTGCCTACATAGTAGCTTGAGAACTGCAAAATGAAGAAGCAGGAGCCTTCAAACAGACAACTTGAATAAAAGCCGAATAACTAAGAGCTGGAACAGCACCTAGATTCTGGTTGCAATGTAGGTTAAAGGCTGAGCTTATATCCAGACACAGGACCAGGCATCAGTCCTGACACCTGGAGGACTCATTCCAGGGGGACCAGAAATGGGACAGAGATACTATTAATTCCATAACTGTGTCACCAATCTTAAGCAAGGACTCATGGCCAGAAACTTCATAGAACTACACAAACCTATCTCTTATTGCTACTCCTCTGTCTATATTATATAGATATGATTGCCTATATCTTTAAAAAAATGGCCAACCCTTTTCTGGTCTAGTAATACAGTCCTTGAAATACTATCCATAGGAATAACAACAACAACAACAACAACAACAACAACAACAACAAGAGTCCTCTACAGAAAAAGAAATTTAAAAAAGTATAAATGGTTCACACAAGAGGCAAAGGCTTAATATTTTAATCTTCACCTCCACTGGTTACTAAGAAAAACTGTGTAATAAAAACAAAGGATTCCCAATTGTTTCTGAATACCTCCTGAGCAAAAATAAATCACTTGAACTCCAGAGATATTTTTGACAGTGAGCTAAAGGTGTATTATGAGAGAGTAGGAGGCTCAGTGGGTGAATATAATCGCTGCTTACCTATGAGGGGTGTATTAGAATCTATAAAGAGAAATGTGTGGTTGCGCCGTTTAATCGACATTAGCCAGACGAGCAGTCACACAATTAATCTTTGCTAGCAATCCTGGTGAGTGTGGTAGGGATTTTTAGAGCAGAGCCATACATCAGCATAAAACACAATTATTCAGTTGGATGGCAAAAGCTAGTGCAGCACCTCTGCTTCTGGTAAATGTTATTGTTCACATTTTCATAAGCACAGAAGAACCAAAAGAAAGTAAAAATTTTCATTTTTGGCATTCCACTTCAGATTTCTTATCTAGATCTTCATGTAGCTAACCATTACTCTCTTCCCAGTATTTTCTAATAACTTCAAAAGCATTCTCTTCTCAGTATTTTCTAGTAACTTCAAAAGCATCTAAATGTAAACCTGCAATCAAGCACTGACAGTTTGAAAAATATGCTTTGCCCTATTGAGAGAATTCCTTTCAAATGCATCTAGTGATTTCTTTTAAAATGTTTTGTTAAATTATCATGTAATGTTAATATATATAGTGCATTATATACCATGCTCTCCACTGAGTCTTGACAAAACAGCTTTAAAAGAGATAGGAACTTAGATAATGTGGTTTGGTCATGTAAGATGTTGTTAAATTCTGTTTCTGTGTGGGATCTCCTCTTCTGTATGTTCATATTAGCACACTGTGTCAGGATTTGGCTTTGGCCAAACTGGGCAATACAAAGAAAATCAATCACAGTTGCAGCTCCACATTTAACATGGGCAATTTTATTCAGTTAGTGCCATTCATATAGTAAATTAAGCAACTGGTAGATTGTTTTAATATACTGAATTATAGATGTTTTAAATATCTTTGTTAATTTTGAATTATTTCAGCTGAACCTTCATTCACAGGGCAATGTAATCCATGACTAACACCCATATTACAATTTTAGTCTGCTGAAGTGAAGCTTACCTTCAAGACTCATCTTTGCTGAATCTTAGCATCTGATTTGCAAAGCCAAGGATGCTGTCCAAAAATATGTTCCAGTTTCTGTACAGTATGTACTCCCAACAAAGCGTTTCACTTATACATTTTCAGTTAGAGCTCAGTATTCTACAATAAGCCTAGTTGTCGGTTCCAGCATTCATAATTACATTGCTTAACCATACAAACAAAGCTGAGGTCTGTTTGGTTTTCACTAATTTGACCAATATAATTAGCATTTCATAAGCCCTCCTATAAACAAAATATTGGGTCAAATCAGTTATTGGTATAACTCCATTGAAAACAACAGAGTGACCCCAGAGAATAATTTAGCCTATTTAGTTTTCATTTAATTGTGAATACTTAACTTGTAATTATCTGCTTATTAAAACACAGCTACATCCATCCTAGCTGATGGGTCTGCGCCGCATCCAAAGGCCATCCTAACCAGTGGAAGACCGTCCACTGACCTCGGAGAGCCTTAGGTTGGGTCCAAAATACGCTACACTTGAGACTTCAAATTCAGCAGAAAATGCATTATTCAGTATCGTCTTGGTCACCGAGCTGAGGGTATCGCCTTAAACTGGGACCTCTTTTGCCTGACCAAACGGCCCTATAGCAGGAGAGGCTCAACATCTATCCCTCTCCAAGATCCACAGCCAAAACAGCGGGATAAAACAGGAAAGGCAGAGGAGGGAAGGTATAAGTGGGACTATAAAACACTGCTCGAAATGACAGCCCAGAATGAAAAGGCTGATGAGTACCTGGCAATGTTTGATGCCATCCTAATACCCTGCCTTACTGCTTCCCCAGCAGAAGAAATTCTTACACAAGCACCTCCTGTCACAAGGAAACAGGCACATTTCAGAGTTTATAGCAACAGTCCCGTGCCCTAAATTCAAAACTTCTAATAAAGAGAAAGGAAGCACCTGAATCTCTTCTATACCATAATGAAAATACAATAGGTTTCTAGGTGGAGCCAAATGCTGACTGCGACCTACAATGCCTTATGTGATTTGGGACCATATTACCTGAGAAATTGCTTCTGTCCCTGTGAAATCTTACTGCAGCCAAGATCCACAGGGATGCTCAATTGTGGTTTTATGGTATAAATGAGAAGGCTTTTTTTTGTGATGGGGGCTCAGTTTGGGATTCACTTACCCCCAGGGTTTCTGAAAGCTCAGGTTTGTTAACCTTCAAAGTGTGCTGTAAAACTTATCTCTTCTCTCTTTTCTTAGGCTGCAGTACAAGGACAAGCTAAAAGCAGTGAAAAATGTTATATTCATGACCTGTCCTCTAGCATTATTTAGTATGTGTTAATGTACAGAAAAGATAAGCAGAACACAGCTGTACTTGTTGCACTGCCTGTAATGATAGCTTATGTATGGAAAGAAGAGGGGCATGTAGAACAGGTGAAGAAAAAGAGCTGATTGGCAAGTTATTAAACCTGCCTAATCAGCACCGGCCACGCGGTAAGCTTAGAACTGGAAATTCATCCGACTGTTCTGCTCATAACAGTATTGTCTTCTCTCTCTTACTGCTTCATTGCTATTGTCTTGTTTGCTTTCTTTTGTTGGAAAAAACAAATCTTCTATATTATTTCCCTTCTCTGTTTTCCTCTATTTCATCTACTTCTATTCCTTTTCTCTCTGTAGGACAATAACTTCATTTTCTTTCAAGAGGTTGATGACTTGAGGCAGGAATTCTTGGATGAAATTTTAGGGGAGGAAGCTCCCGCTCTTTGCTGACTGATGGGCAGCAATCACTGGTAACCAGTTCCGGAAAATGCCGTATTTTGCTGTGTCAGCCTCAATTTTAGACTTCTTAATTTCAAGTTTCTACGAGCAACAACAGGCAGTCTTGAGAGCAGCATGGGTTGAGGATCATTGGTCCCTCACCAGCAATGTTCAGAAGGCAAGTTCAGATATTCTCGTAGCACTTTTAGCCTTAAATTCTGTGAATCAGTGAAGCTCTACTCACTACCCCACAGTGTCATCTTCTTTCTAGACCATGTCCTATAACATAAGCATAAGAGGTCACTATACCTGCCCCACTGCAGTGCCTCAAGCAGGTGTCCAGGCCATCCTCACACTTTTACAGGTGGTGGATGGAATGTGATATGCAGTAGAAACACCATCTGATCCAGAGCACTTATAGATAGGAAAGGATATTTCTACAAAAGGAAGAGAGGGAAAGCCAAATTATGTTGGAAACATAAGTTCCCATGACACTACACTGAGTATGTGAGGAACAGGGATTTCTTGCTAGTGCTGCATCCTGCCCAAGAGACATGAGTGTGAACTAGACCTGTCAAATTACCAGCAAAACTGCTTGAAAAGATAAAAAGGGACAGAGGACTCTGAGGTATCAGTCATGATGTCCAGGAGAGGAATTCTGATGTGAGAAAGGCTTTGAGGGAGCTAAGAAAAAAGGTGCACTGTGAAGTTGAGGAAGCTGAAGCAGCATGTAAAGTGCGTGGTCCCAAAGCTGCAAACATGCAGCTAACTTAAACCACGAGAGTTAACTCAATTCATTTAAGTGGATAATTCCACAAATGGAAGTATTGGCTATATTGGGTGCTATCTTTCTGTAGACTCTGAGATACACTGAACAGGGAAGAAGCAGTAACCCTTGTAATGCTATTATGTATTAATTTCCTTATAAAATGTTTGCCATTTCCTTTGAAATGTTCTCTTCACAATTTTCTGCAGACTTCAAACTTAAGCAGGCACATAAATCATGGAGGTACTTTTTGTCTTGCCCTGGAAAAAATACGTTTTTATTTGGAGAAGATCACTGAATGCCGGCATTTCTTGTCCATGTGTCAGACAGCACCGGGCACTGTTGTCAGCTTGGTAACACTCTTCAATATTTTATTTCTACTCTGCATACATTGCTTTAGAACTAACATTGGTTAGGAACAATTTGATAACATAGATATTTTACTTGGAACAATACTCAGTTCCTGAAAACACTTCTCAAGTTAAAAGTGATATTTTAGTGAGAGTGGGGAAAACAGCTAATGGTCTTTAATCTTGAGCACTGACCAGATATATGGAAAAGACAAATTAAGTTAAGCCACTAAATCTATGCACAGTAAGAATTGACTATTGGTCTTCCATTTCCTAGGCAAACACCTTAAGCATCCTGACAGTATTGTGGTGAGAGAAGAAGGGAAGGGGAGTGCTGTCTGATATAGCAAAAAAAAAGATTTAGTTTGCTTTAAACACTTGGAGTTGAAAGGATCTAGAACAGCTTTCCAAAATATGAAATAAGGACAAAAATAAAAATAACCAACAATAAATAAGAATCGGACTTAAATCAGTCTTATTGAGATATATGATGATGTTATCTAACTGATCCAAGTGATTCTTTTCAGTCCTAAATGCCGTATTCCTAACAGAGTAATTTTTAATGAAATTCTTGTTTATTGGGCAGGCCTATTGCGGCATCTCACTATAGCAGTCAAACAGCCACATCGGGGGGTGGGGGCGAAAAAGGAAGAAAATAATTAACAATCACCAAATGCTTCTGCTGCATCTTTTATTTATTTATCTGTTTATCTATTTACTTGTTGATTTGCTGCTCCTCTGGCCACGAGGAAGCTGCGTGGCTCTGGGAAGCAGAGCACCATCCCTTCCAGCTTCACTTCTGCAGGTCCTCTGAATCCTGCGTGCTTCCTGGGCCGTACGACGGAGCGGAGCTGCACAACCTTGTCTGGCGTGGTGTCGTCTTGTGGAGAAGACACTTGTTTTGTAACCTCAGACAAGACACTACACTTCTCTGTGAGTGCTTTTCTTTTAAACAGTGATTGTGAGAAACAAATGCAGTCAGGACCTTTAGACATATGCACTACTGCAATACAAATAAATAAGGATAAGAGAAATACAGCAAAACTATGCTATGTAGGTACGCTGTCTCTCAAAGTCACCCAGGTGTCTGTGTGTGGCTACTGCTGAAGGCATTTCCCATCATTCCCAATTATTACCCATCTTCTCCCCACGGCTGGTCTAACTAGCATGAATGCCTTCTCCTCCTGTTGGATAAATGTCATTCTTAAGCATGGGTGACAGAGGTGTGTGGTAGCTAGTAAGTGTGCTACTGATGCAAAGTTTATTAAAAATAAAAACTTTTTTTTTTTTAATCCAAAAGGACCTAGAAAAGTGAATGAAAATTAAACATTTTAGGTTGTGAAGTCAGGCACTTGAAAGTCAGGGAACATGAAATGCCTTTATTTGGATACTTCTGAATATCCATTAGGATACAAACTTAAATTACACAGTGACTGACTGATGACCAGAAGGACTCCCATTTCATCCATTCAGTGCAAAAAATAATTGTCACCTTGTACATAAAGTCACATTAATGATTAAGGAAACTCCGGTGTTGCTAAGGGTAATAGCAGCCATACTTCACTAAGTATACACGCAAGAGGACATTAAATTACTTCAGAGAACAAGATAAATGAAACAAAAGGACCACATCCAACATCTAGGCCACATGCAGAATGGTTCAGAAGAGATTCACCAAGTCCTTAGTGGAAAGTGCAAGAGGGGGTTGAAACTACAAGCAAAGAAATATTTCCATGTTTCTCAGGGGAAAAAAAAAGACATTACTTCAGTCTCTAAAATTTAACAGGGAAATCAAATCTATGCTCCAATAAAACAACCTGAAAAGCTCAAAGCAGGGATAACCTTTTAATCTGTAAAGGGATAACAATAGGTAATTACAGATTTAGACAGCCCAAGTCTGATAGCCAAAGGCTTACATGGGATACGTTAATTAAAGTAGTCTTGATAATTTACTTTCCTTGCTGATGAGCAGTTTCCAAAGCTATTGACTGGGAAACTGATACTCTTTTATGTAAGTCATTCCTAAAGACTAGAATTAAATTCTGAAAGTCCCTATACATGGTTGATACTTTCAAAGAAATATGAGACGCTAAGACAGAAACTCAATTTATGTAAAGTGCTTTAATTTCTTTAATGCAAATATAAGGAATTTTACTAACTCAGGATTTGACCAAATGTCCACATCCTTAAGAGATTAACCCAAGAATGGCTACACCAGCTCAGACCAGCAGCCCCTGCAACACTAGTGCCCTGCTTTCACCCACAGTTACTAGGAGACACTTCAGAAAAGTGAAGAAACTGAATGACCCTTCTCTGGATACATACACCTGGCTTTCAACAGTCAATGGTTTGAGCTCCTCCTGACTAGAAGTTGCACCTGATCACTCTATGAAATAGTTGTTAAGAGCTCATTTTTCTACCTTATGGTCAAGAAGGTAGTTCTTTTTTGATCAGCAAACACATAGAAATCAATAGAACAATTATACGAACAAAATTACTTGCATGTTTAAAAGCCTCGGCCGGTACAGGGAGCCTTTCTGAATGTACCCATGTCCACCACTCTTCTGGGTCCTCACGCCCTTGTCAAGTCAACTTCCTACATGCTGTCTTTTGAGTTTGAGCTGACGGCAGCTGGTCATAAACAACTGAAATACAAGTCCTTAATGGTTGGGAGAGCTGCGTTTCCAATAGCAGGGATTCTGGGAGGATACACAGGCTCTTTGAAAAGCATGGCTCACAGAAAAGTTCCCAGAAGCGGAGGTATGGCTCAGCCATGAGGACTGAGAAGCAAGGGTGTGGAGTTAAGAGCAGGGGAATACAAATGGATGATTAAGGGTGTGACTAGAGTATGATAAAGTAAAACAAGTAAAAATGGAAAACAGCAGAAAGAGGAACAGAGCCACAAGCCATACAAGGAAAGGTTTTGTAGACAATATAAGCTCTCATGTGATGAAGCTTAGTGTTGCATTAAGCTCTTTTAATAATCTGACCACATTTTGAACTGCTTCTCTATCTTTCCTATAATGTAGGTTTCTTTTGTCAACTCTTGATTTTTACAATAGCTATTCACACTTCTAGAGTAATATTTTTACCACAGTCATATCCATTCTGGATTTCAAAATCTGCATTTCATATTCTTATTACACTGATGTAAATTTAGAGAGAAAATCTGAATAGCAAGTGAAGAGGTTGCACTGTTAGGCTGCTTTTCATTCTCCATTTAGGACAGGAACGCCTTGATTCAAAAGCAATCACATAAAGGCACACTAAAACGTTTGATAGGACTGATCTAAAAATGTTTATTGAAGAGAGACAACAGTGCTTGACAGATTTTAAGAGATAAAATAACAAACCACATTCATATATGAACTAATAAGACTCCCACTGAAATTAATCCCAGGATTGTGGCTTTGAACGCAACTCCCCTTTGTATTTATGGCTAATACCATCACAGCATTGTGTTGTCACACTAATGGCACGAGAAACTACTGAACTGCTGCAGATGGCACACAACAGACAACTCAGTTTATCCTCTGTTTAGTTATTTACTTACGACTTTTGTAAGTGAGGGCAAGGTGACTATAATATACCACCATCCCAATCTGTTTACCATCTCACCAAGCAAAAATTTCTTCACAAATACAAGACAAAGAAGTCATCCTCCCCTACAAAAATCAAAGTGCCTGAATTGAGAAGATGGGTTAATCCAAAAAGATATTTGTATATGAAGTTTTTGTAAGCCTTGGTGAGTTTACAGACACTAAAGTTTTAGAATAAATTTCAGAGTGGTGCTAAATGTAATAGAAAGCTTCCTTTCTACCCACTCAATTTGAAATATTAGTTAATTTCTTACAGTTATCTCTTAAACGCCAGTCGTCATTTCTGAATATGCACGATGAGTTGCCATTTTCCCAAGATACGCCATGGCCAAGCCCTTATGGTCATCAGCAAAAGTGGCAAGAAAAATCATTAAGAACTGCAATTTAACACATTTGTTCACAGACACAGCAGGGCTTATTAGACCGTGCAGAGCGGTTCACAGCTTTTGGATGAGAGGAGATAGATACTCCTTTACAGTTTGCTTTCCCACCCCTCCATTTAGTTTATGCCATTTACACTGCTCCTGACAGAGATGGGGAATATAAGGCTGCTGTGCAGTAGGTACAGGTAAAGCAAATACACAGTTGTCCACCGCTCCGCTTAGATACACACAGCTTCTTAACATGACTCACATTATTCTTTTTGTAACCCCCACCATTTATAATTTGCCTTTCCTGTGGAGTCCCTGACTGGCAGACTGCTAACACTTCTGGCCTTTTTTTTTGCCTGGCATTTTCACTAGCAAGAGTAAGGGCTCTGGAGTTGGCACTAAATCCAGATTGGTACTAATGGACTTGCCCTTCCCAGTTATCGTAGCTTACGTTTGAACTTTCCTGAGTTTAAACACTAAAAATTTATGATAGATTTTAAAATATATTAAATACATGCCTTGTGGCTACAGCACTTGAGCAGGTTTCAGGATAGCTGAGTTCTGTGGCTTGACTGGCCACGCTGACTTAGAATATTTATTCCTTAGGAAAAACACCACGTGAATCACTTAATACTCTTTTGCAACTGCTATGGATATCCCACAATGCAGCACTTGTGGTTTCATAGCAAACGTAGAGCTTAAATATTCATCCACTTTAACGTGAATTAGCAACATGCTGTTTCTTCTTCATATTTAAATCATCTGGCGTTGGAATACAGAGTGGAATTTCAAAGAATTTCCTAGTAAATTGTGTGATCAGCATGTGAATAACATTATTTTAAAAAAAAATCTGTGAGAAATTCAGCATCAAACTATCTATTGGTTTCAGTAAAAATTATGCAGGTCCCATACCTACAAATTTACTAAAATCTTCCACAGAGACTTTCTTAGTGTTTTAAGTTGCTTCACAATTTTTTTTTTTTGGGGGGGGGGTATTTTTGTTTCTTTGTTTGTTTGTTTGGAAGTGGGGGATTTTTGATGTATTGCTGATTACTGAGACATCCCCTACCAGTAAAGCTGGCAGAAAACTGCCATCACTCATAGGTTCCCATAGACATCTGCTTTCTTCCAACATGAAGCAATCTCCAAGTCTTTTGAAAGTTGTCAAAATCTACTAAAATAATTCTTGGATTAATTTGTGAGGTACAATGTCAATATCCAGCTATTGCTGTAGAAGAAATAATTTATTATAGAGAATAACAAAAAATATACCATAAATCCTACTCGCTTACTTTAAAAGACTAATGTATTTTCCCAGTAGGAAAATCAGGCATGGCTGTGAAAGAAACAGGGCAGAAGGAAACTACAGATAATTAGGATGAGAATGAGAGCTCAGGTCAGGAAATGCGTGCAGCTCCAGTGTGGATGATCTGTGCTTGCTCTGAAATTCTCAGTGCAGCAAACTACTGTCTAGAACATGATTTTCTTCTAGGTGAGGATAACTTTGTGTTTAAGAGATCCAGACGTAGGTTTTTACGCATATGTGCCTAGAGATATGCTAGGTATAAAGCCCTTCTACTCAGGTGAGATCTAGGAATTAATACAGTTGCTTAAACACAGCTGTCCAGTGCTGTTTGAGATACTTTTGGAGACAAATCTAACTTTTTGCTCTGTGGATGCCAAGTTTAGATGCCTTAGCAGCAAGGAAGGTGCCAGGTGGATGATCCTCTCCTCCATCTCCTGAGTATGCATGTTTTACTACATTAAATAATGAGCTGAATTGATCAATTGACCATGAAAACATAAACACTTAGCATATTGGCACCCTCTTACATATAGACAAATAAATTTACACACCTTAATCTTGATGCAAATCTTATCAACTGTCCATATATGATGTCCAATGCCATTCCAAGACACTCAGGTACCAGTAACCAAGTCGCCTGCACAGTGACAGGTAAGGTACAGAACCTATAGAAGACCATACCTTCCTTAAGTGCCAGCTGGAGATAACCATG
>NW_008825615.1:19522123-19540103 GCF_000699105.1 Pygoscelis adeliae
AAAGTTCCAAGAGATGACATTAAGGAAGAATGTAGAAGTCCTAGAAATTTTCCTCAGTCCTCCACTGCGAAACCTTGTTTATCGCCTTGCTTGCTGCTCCAGATGACCCACGCAGACATAATGGGTATTTGCCTTGTGTTTGTGTAAAATTATGAAACAATTATTTGGTATTTTTATTTAAATGAAAATTCTGATATGACAATCTGTGGTAAATGCTTAGAACAGACTTATTCTGAGACTTCTACATCTGGTGTGCTAACTCTGGCTCAGTAAAGTTAAATGTGTATTTTTAAAGACAAAATCATAGCAGTTTTGCCCACGGAACAGGTAGGAGGAGATTCAGTTCTCCTACATCTGAACTAGTCACCCCCATGCGTCCTTTGCAGTCAGTCTGATCTATTCAGACACCTACTTTAGAACGAGATTAATTGCACTTTACACTGACTAGACCTCCATTGACTGTAAAGAAATGCAAGGGCAACAAGCTCAGATGGAGACATCTGCACTGTATGAATTCCACACATTGTGATAAATGCAAAAAAAGAAGTGTGCACTGAGTCCCTCTTTGCATTATTTTTGGCTGCAAAAACACTCCTGCACTTGCCATTTTAGATAGCAATACCCTCCCAGCTAGTATAGCCTCCCAGTTCCCCATTGAATATGGAAGCAGCACTACTATCTAGCTGAAGTAGACGTTAACAGTATGAATGATTTTCCCAAGGTCTCAGGAAGAGTTTATAGCTTCTTTTTTATTCAGTACTCATTCTCACAGACATGGGTATAAGCTAACAATATGCACTTCACTCTGTTGTGACATTAATTCATATTTGCAAAACACATTTAAATCCTTCAATGATCCAGAATTGAGAGGTATTGCTATTGTGGTTATTACATAGTTTGACTTTGGGCCTGACTTCTGTTCATGCTGCCTAGCTGTACTCTGATGGGAAGGCTGCCATAAACCCCAGGTTCCCACACTTCAAGCATTTGAACTTCATAAAATTGAAGTGACGTTTCAGTAGTAGAAGGTCAATAAAGGACTCAATGAAGAGCCTGTAGACATGACTTGCCAATCATGGTCCTAGGTACTTGGATGTTGGTTCATTAAAATTAGTGATGCTTGTTCACAGATTTAATCAGGCACAGAAGATGTACAAAACAGGGTATTGTTTGGATTTCAAGTCAAAATCTTGAATAAGATTTATAGATCAAACAGCAGAGAAAGAAGGTTAGTTTATGGGAACAGGACTCTTCAGTTGATGGACTAGTAGTTTCTTATATATACGTGACAATGAAGTCTTGAGTTACCACAGACAAATAGCCAAACAAGAAAACTATGTTAAATTAATATCCAGGTTCTCAGCGAGGTGGAATTCAGCTCATAGATCTACAATGCTCAAATTCAGGTGTCTACAGTTACCAAAATGCCTACGCCTCTAGTAAAGTCAACAGTGCCTATGACCGTGCATTGACGGCTCAATTCAGTTGCTCACATACTAGTGCCTAGTGTCACTGCAGGTGCCCTCAGGTATCACCCCTAACCTCCAATTGCCATTTCTAAAGAACATACACCCTCTGTAGGTCCTACAACATATGTTCTAGCCCCTGCAGATGTCTTGGATAACCTAAAGCATCTGAAATACCATAGGATGCTTAGGTTTACTGCACACATAGTGGCTGATCAGCTGAATTTCTCAGTTGCCTTTGCTGTACCGACCAGATCTCCATGCAGTATATTGGGATCTTAGGCATGTAGGGAATGAGTCAGTGCATAAATACAGGTGTCTAATGACTTCTGGGGCTGCCTATTTACTCAAGAGCTCTGCTGAGGCTGGGAGACATTACACAGGACCTAAGAAGGACTGGAGTCCTTTAGCGTAGTAGCTGAGAGCCACGTGGAATAACTCAGGGCTTCTGAAAAGGCACTAGATGTTTGAGTTGATGCAGCTGAATTGCCTCATACACAGGCAGACAACTACATTCAGGTATCTTAATCCTGAACTGAACATCACCTTTAGATTCTGACATAAATGGTACCCCAAGAATTTGTAGCTAGACTGTAGAGCTGATTAGAGCAATAAGTCATAAAGAATGTAACTTTCAAAAGTAACCATTTACGCTCACAGAGAAGTGAAAAGGAGTCTGACAGAAGCAAAGACAGTGGTGCACACAACAGTGACATTTAATAGCTTAGTAGAAAACACCAACACGCCTTGCACACGAACTTTATACAAAAGTGCAGTGAAACGTTTTTAGCCGAAGAATGTACTGCCTGAATGGTGACAATGCATACAGGCTACAGTTGTGCAGAAGAAAAGTTTACGGTCATCTTCCCTACAAAGTATTATTTATCTATGCTTAAATCTAATTTATAGATATGTACTACATCTATGTATAGTTAATCTATAAACTACTTCTCTTATTTTATGAATAAAAAATGTAAATGTTTTACACGTCTCTACAGTATTAGAATACAACTGATAATGACAGTGTTGATGAGGACTGGGGGGAGAATAGTCATATCTGTATTACACAGTTATCTTCTTTTTCCTCAGTGCCCTGCAGAACTAGGCTAAACTAAATATTCAATAACCAAAAGCAACAGAGAACAGTTTAGAAGTCAGCTGGACACAAAAAATGTAACCTGCCCATGCAGCTTAAACACAAAGCATACAGGCTCTCTGGAGGAACAAAAAATGCTGAATTTCTAATAATAAAAATATTTAGAGAGAAGGCTCTATATTTACGCATGAACATGTTCCTACTGAGGATGCTGAACTCAGTAGGAGTAGGATGACTTACAGAAGTTTCATATGGAGCAATGCCGATATCTATTAGGGCTTTTTTAGGTATTACAAGTATCCGAATATAGAATGTTTTGCATATTTTTTTACTTTTACATATAAAAAAATTAGTGTCTTACTCTGAATCATTCCAAGCATTCCCAAATGAAACCTTCTAACATTGACTCAGTTTGAGAGAAACTTTGTATCGCTTCTAAAAATAGTTGTGCGTGCAGCTTGGTAAAACAGAACTTCACATGCTTTTAAACCCCAACAGTAAGAGCTACATTTAATTAAAATAATTTTTAAAAACCTTGAAAGTTGTCGGATATATCTGCTACTGACAAAGATAACAGGTATGTGTATAATGATGTGCATAATGTATACTGACAATTTATCCCTTTTATGTTAGCAGGATTATGGAAGTAAAACTTTTGACTAAACATGCAGTTTCAATGGCAATTTTCTCTCTAACATTCTAATGGTCAGCAGCAGATTTAATTCACAACAATGCCAAAATAAGTTCAACTGGAATTAAAATGTGCAAGAATTGTTCTTATTCTAAAAGAATGAGATTCTTCTCTTACTTTTTTTTTTGTTTTGTTATTTTAACTCTGGGATAAGTTAAAGGCAGCACAGTACTGTGTTGCCACTTCTGAAACCGACAGCATACCAGCCAAGTAAACGCAGGACACATAAGTTCCAAGAGCACTATGGATAGAGCTGGCATTTCCAAGTCACTATAGGGCTTTCCACTTCTTAGCATTTTGAAACCAGCACCACAACTATCTAGAAATGAAGAATCTTCATGTTAAAAGGACCAACTTACAACATCGAAGCTCTCCAGTTCAAACGCAGCTGGTGAGGGAACAGAAACACGTTTCTCAAAAGACCGCTGAACTTCCCTCACCAATACTTGAAGCAAAGGCAACATTCAAGTAGACACTTTTGCCTCTGCCTTATATTCCTGAACTCTTACCTGCACCCTATTTCTTTACCCATCTGCTTTTTTAAATGCCAAAATATTTTATGCCTCTGATATTTTTATGTACTTAACTACAGGCAGCAATTAGAATGCTGGCACTTCCTGGCTACTAACATTTCAAGCTTCTATCACAAGAGAGAAGGAGTATGTCATGTACTCGTAAGGAATAGAATTGTTACCAACAACTGCTATTATTGGCATGTTCCAAATAAGCTCCAAACCAGCCTTTTTCTATGTCTTAATCTCCTGTTGCTCAGCAAGGAATAGAATCACTAAGCGTCTCAGATCAGGCAAAAATGTATTTACTGATTTAAAAAAAAAGAAAAAAGAAAAAAAAAAAGAAAAACAAAGCATGAACCCCAACCCTGCTCCTATGTGGGACTACTCTAAATCAGACTTTTTCTGCTACAAAAAAAAAGGTGTGCATGCAGGACATACAACTCAAAGTTAATGCAATGTTATGACACAATTTTCACCTTCCTGTAGGATTCAATGCATGAGAACAGTGGGCTCAATTGCAGCCTTACACTAATGAAAAATCAATTTCTGATGCCTTTATGCATAGATGCTGATTTTAAAACCATCCTGAGCAACAGGAAGAAACTACAACTAAAAGATTCATTCCTTCAAGACCTGTTTAACTGTATGGCCAAAATTCTACTGGAATGTATTAAAAAAGAGACTACCTGTAGATTTCCCTGATGGAATTCACCATACCATCCTTTATGATAGGAATCTGCCTCTGAGCCAGTCATCCCAAGCTCCGGTGTTGAGATAGCTGGCACTTCTCAGGTGTGATGCAGCTAAACTGCTTTAGGGAGAGGTTGCATCACCCCTTAGGGCTGCCCATCTCACTCCACTCGCCACACAGGGAACCAAGAAGTACCAGTAACCACTAGTTACTGCTCAGATGGAGGCAGTTACAACATACACATTTAATCAGATGAATCTCATGTCCAGCAACAAAAGTCTAAAGAAAGAACTGAGTCCATGAGTCCGCTTGACCACAATTTCTTTCCTTTAAAATCAGGATCACAAAAGCATGTAAAATTGTCCTGGTTTCGGCAGGGATAGAGTTAATTTCCTTCCTAGTAGCTGGTACAGTGCTGTGTTTTGGATTTAGGATGAGAACAAAGTTGATAACACACCGATGTTTTAGTTGTTGCTAGGTAATGCTTACACTAGCCAAGGACTTTCTAGTTTTCCATGCTCTACTGACTGAGAAGGCTGGAGGTGCACAAGAAGCTGGGAGGGGGCACAGCCAAACTGGCCAAAGGGACATTCCATACCATGGGACGTCATGCTCAGTACATAAACTGGGGGAAGCTGGCCGGGGGGGGCCGCTGCTCAGGGACTGGCTGGGCATCAGTCGGCGGGTGGTGAGCTGTGCATCACTTGCTTTGTGTATTATTATTATTATTATCATCATTATATTGTTATTATTTTATTTCAATTATTAAACTGTTTTTATCTCAACCCACGAGTTTTTCTCACCTGTGCTTTTCCAATTCTCTCCCCCATCCCACCAGGGGGTGGGGGAGTGAGTGAGCGGCTGCGTGGTGCTTAGTTGCCGACTGAGGTTAAACCACGACAAAAATGTATCAAATACCGTGAGAAATAACAGATGTAAGTTATGAAAAGGAACTAACATATTTCATCAAGATTCACAGAATTTGCTAGGAAATACTTCCCAGTACCATACGTATGGGACCAGCATCATCCACAGATGTAAGCTATGTTCTTATTTATTTCAGAAGACATTCAATACAGCAAATGAAAGAACCAACAACATCAGAATTATAATGGTGAGGCAAGGAGACAGCAAAGAGAGAGCATTAGGGGGAAAAAAGCTAGCTAGGGAGAGCTGCATTAATTTTTATAAAGAACTTAAAAATGCTGCTCTGTTGGGAAAATCAATCCTAGATCTTTGACTGTAAGAGCAGGAGCACAGGAAAGGTGATCTCCATAAGGCAAGGCAGGAGCATCGCTTTACACACTCCAGCGCCCGCAGAGCTCAACCATGCAGTACCAGTATGGAGGAGTTCGTAACAGCACAGGTGAGGGAGGTGCAAATTGGGATTTTACCAGCACCTGACTTTGTGGTGGGCTACACAGACCAGGCTTGGGAAGATTTCCTGATGCATACGAGGAAGCCAGGGAGAACAAGGTCCAGGACGCTGAGGAATAGGGAGCCCAGAGGGGAAAGATAAGCCTGGAATAAAGGAGACACCACATGTGCATCTGTTACTACTTGTGCCTTTGAAGGCCTTAAGAGTGAGGAGGTTTTGTCAGTTTTAGTAAGCTGTCTGCTTTACAGAAAGGGGCTATTAATTAGCTAATAAAGGTTGTCATACCAGCCCTGACATATACGATAAATACTGAGGGTCACTGGATTTTTTTTTTCTCACTTAAACCTTATCTTATATTTAATACTGCTTACTCATTTCATTTAGACCAAAAATAATTTCATCTTCTAAAGCAGTATTTAAAATAGATCACGCATTGTCAGCTCTTTCAAAGGAAATTTCTAAAAATGATGGAAAAGCACATGCAGCCCTGTTCAGGATAAACACTAAATCTGTTCCCCTTCTCGGTCCTTACTGGAGATCAGCAGAGAGGAGGGCCAACTGCGGTCTTCCCAAACACAGCTACCTGAAGGGAGGTCGGTGTCCGTGCAGCAGGGCGAGCTTTAGAGCTTGCAGTTGTGGTTTGGTAGTGAAATGGGATATGCTGCTCAGTGTTAGTATGGCCTGAAGACATCATCTTGGACGGAGAAGGCAGCAATCTTCAGGTGCCCCCACACACACCCAGGCACCTCCTTCAGGTTTCTCTGACGCCAACAAAGGATTGGGCCAAAATACTCCAGTAATTCCCATCGTGCCAGTGACTGGGGCAGCTTGCAGCAAGTTCAGAGAGGGGCAACTCACTGACACCACAGAAAAATGGACTTGCCCACTTGCAGACAATTTACCGTCAGCCACAAGCCCCAAAGGTGGTAGGTTCATCTACAGTGCAGCGGCAGGGGGAATGCTGCTATGGCACCCTGTGTGGTGAAGTCTTGGTCTCAGGCACCTGGCACACCTTCAGTGGTCATTGCTGTGGCACTGTGTGGTGAAGTCTTGGTCTCAGGCACCTGGCACACCTTCAGTGGTCATCGACGGAAGGGGAAGCTATCAAATAAAGGGGACTGCAAAGTTCGGGGAGAATAACTTGGTGATGCTCTCTCTTCAGGCACCAGTAAACTGATACCCCAGCCCAGTGTTTTGGGGTATTTGGCTACTTTTTCAACAAAAGCAAGAACAAAAATAAAACACTGTTTCCCAGTTTTCCATTACAAGAAAAATAGGAACATACATTATTTGCTCATATACAACATAGTGGAGCCAAAAATACAGCTTCTCTTGTAGGTAGTCTTAGCTCTTTATGACTTGAAAATGCCCACACTTGCTCTGTCCAAATTAGGTAATTTATTTTTTTTTAAGCACATTTTGCTCAAAGAGTTAATATGTTCAAGTCACTCCTGGGTAAGGCTACAATGAAAAGAACTGAAGTATGACACAGCCCAAATATGATGCTAAAACCAAAAGCCCTGCTTCCAGTGAGGTGTGTGCTCAGGGATGCCTTTGCCAGCTGGCGCCTGAAAATCAGGTCTGAGTTCAGTGGCAAAAGCTTCCTTGTTCACCCGTAACTCAAATGGCTGAATTCAAGCATTTCAAATATTTGAGATGGCTGGATTTCACCAGGAAGTAGGCTAATTTGTGAAAACTAAATACAAATAAGCTGAAGTCTGAGCAACTGACAGCTCAAATTTGCACACAAGCAGCACAATGTTCTCCAAGCATATCTGGAGAGCACTTTTATGTCTGCTCATTTATTACATCAAATAAGAAACACAAATGCATTTAAATCTCTAGGATCCGTTCGTTTTAAATTCGTTTTCCCTGTGAAGTTGTTTCCATCAAAGTCAATGCTTACAGTTAGGTACAGCCTCTTAAACAGCTCCCCTTGGTGTGATGGAAACACACGCCTAGGGCAGGATTTGGTTGCTTGCAAATCGGTGCCAGGTGTTATTTGGGAAACCTCGAGATACCTGAGGTCAGCAGATACGTACCAAGTTGGTAGATATGGCACATGGGTTACATGGGACGCTTCCGGAGCAAGGGTTCAAGGGCAGAAGGATGACTACCTAGAGTCCCTAACGGGACCCTGAGCTCCCCAGTGATGGCAGGGGAAGCCCGTCCCGGGCAGCTGGTGCTCCCCAAGAGGTGCTGGGTGCCCCCAGCCCAGACTCCAGCCACTCTTCTTTTTACTAGCCAGGCCTGCATGGGCATCTTGGAGATGCTAAAGCACCTCAAGCAATGCTGGGCCCTAATGGGAGCTCAACTGCATCTAGTCGCTAGCGCAAGCCAGTGCTATCAAAACGTTTCCTCCTGTCAAAAATGCTGCTGCTGCTTTCTCCTTCACCCCTCAATTCATTCAGGTGACACAGAATCAAGCACAGGTAAAGCAAATAAACAGCTAGTGTGAAAGAGAAAGCGAGCAATTTTCATAGGGGCCAAACCACAAACGGAAACAGAGATTTCAGCCAGCCCCTTTTACTGCATCAAGAAACTAAGTGAAGGTCCAAGTTCAGGCACAAACACACGTGGGGAGTATTTTTAAGTGAATTCACAAACATACCACTTCAGTACCAGCTGAAATTTCCAAGTAGTCTGCTGTGGGAAAAAACCAATGAAAATGTTATTATCAAAGAAATTCAGAAAGATGTCGTCGTTTCCTGGTGACAACAGGCAACATTCCAGGATGTTCTTTTCATTGATTTCTGAATGACAATTTTAAGTCACACGTGAGGAAGAAAAAAATTCTATACATAACCACTAAACGATATTGTATCATATTTCAATTTTTACAGGAATCAGTTCTATTCTGTTTTAGTCTTTGCGTTCATGAGCTTTTCCATATACTTAGGAACAATTACCTGCCTCCATATGGAAAAAAGTGAAATTATTACTAGTTTCATCTTCATAATGACTATATGAATACTAATTTGCTATTGCTCAGTATTGTTAATTTTATATTATTCTCTCACTTTCCACTTTGTTTTGGGTTATTTTATTACACTTTAGTCACTTCTTTTATGATTTTTTTTTTTTCTCTGTGGAAAATAATTTAAATTACTCTTAAAATTTCTGTGAAATCTAAGGATGCTAAAGATGTTGCAAAGTTACTGTTAGGTCTGCAGTCTTAACTCTTTCTCCACTCTCTTTTGTGGAAGGTATATAAATGCTTGGGTATAATCGCAATTTGTTGCTTATGTATACAGTCTATTTTTCTAACAGGTTTATGTTATATAGGTTGGCACAGATTTCTGTTAAAACAATACATGAAAAATCAATCAGTTTGTTAATACCACAACACCCTCTAGATCAAACCACACGGTATTAGTAGCTATAGCCAAAAAATAGCAGTACTGGATGGTAAAGTAAATTTTCATAGATACAGTTTTAAAGGGAACACATCAAGAAGTTTTTACTGAGTAGTATTTCAGTGTATCCATCATTCTTTCATAACCGGGACATCTTGCACGTACATACATTGCTGTTTATTTTGGTACTTCTTGCAGACCTTTCAGATGAGATTTCGCCGGTGGTAGTGATTACAAAAACTGGACATATTTACGAAGGGAGGACAAGGCTGGAGAAGATGTTTTATGTTTTGTTCTGAAAAAAAATGAAGACTAACAATCACACTGATGTCTTTCAGAAGAGAATTCACATGGGAACAGCCTGGCTGCCAAGAATACTTTGTTCCTTGTGCTCCAAAATCAGAAACATGGCAAAAATTTGTTCCATTGGTCAAGAGGAATGCAGCTTACGTGGCAAGTCGTGATAATAACGAGTAAGATATTTCTTCAGGGTAACTTGGACCAGCCCCATGAAAGATGTTGAAAAAGAGAGGCAAATTTTATTCATCATTATGTGGAATTATGCAACTGAAATTAAGAGAAATGTTTTCTTGCAGTAAATGACTTCCTGGGAGGGGGTTTTGACAAGTTATCCTATTTTATGGGTAATCTGTTTTCCAAGTAAAGAACACTACAAACGCAGCCTGGCAGCTACCTCACATCAGCTGAGCCCCTTTATACATTTTTACATATCAAGATGCATTATACGATGCTGGTGAGTGTTTCTATAGTCTGTGCAGTTTTATCTTGTACACATGAAAATATTTAAGTCTGTCAATCTTTCATGAAGCAGTTTGTGAAACGTGTACGATACCTCAGGAAAGAGATGTTATGCAGCTTGTTTCTGCCCTTTACATGTAACCAGTACAAGACAACCAAAATAGTCATCCCCTGTACTGCCCTACTAGGCTCTCTTCACTATTATATTCAGACACTTTCATCTATATCCTTGATCATTCGTCTCCTTTTCTTCTGGTGCCAAGCAGTATCACGATGGTTCCCTAAACCCCTCCATAATACTCTCCTTTTTTTCCAGCGTTAATCTGGGCTTGCTCTTGCATCTGCTCACCCTTCGGCTGATACATTGCAACATGAAGAAGTGCAGGAAAACACAGATGTTAACACGACAAGCTGTACTTAGAGCACTGATCTTTCAAGCAGCGAAGCAAAATGTTATCTTTCATTTCAACACTGTAATCAGAATGTAAGGCTTCACACATTCTCTTGATTCTCAGGCATCACACTAGTTTGCTAAGTTTCAGTGTCCATGTACATGCTGTGGAGTAACAGATGGACATTTGTCAGAACATTTTAAATGAAATTCCATCAAATTAGTAAGCATACCACAAAGTTTTTAAAATAATGGAATGTAATTTAAAGAAATTAATAAACACATAGAAAATATTCTATTAAAGGAAGTATGGAAAAGGTGTTTGTTATCATTCTAAAAAAACTGAAAAGAAAAATAAGATGTATTACATTACTTGGGTATGCAACTAAATAGAAAGTTACCTACACGCAGATGCCAGGAAAGCTCGTGAAAGAGACTGCAGTCTGAATGTGATACAGGTATATAGGAAAAACTTTTCTATTTTATTGATCAAAGCAGCATTCTACAGCCTGGCAGACACTGCACTTCTCAGCTTTGTATTTTGCTCTTTCTGCATCATTTTTAGGACAGCAATTCGTGACAATGTTGGAAAGTAAAAAGAAATAGAAAATCACAGGGAATTATCAGAGACTTGACGCTGGTTAGTAAAGGAAGTGTGTTTCGTAATTTATCCACGACAAGGAGTATTTGAGTTACTTTCACCCTGCTCTAAATCATAAGCCCAGTACATGTTAAAAACATTAATGTATCAGATGAGACATTTACTAAGGAATGTACAATCTCCAAAAGTACCATAAAATGAAAACACTATTTTGAAATACAATAATTAAGAAAAAGAAGAATGAAATGCATGTCAAAAAGAAAACTTGAAAACAAACAATACAAAAGAACATTAATTGCACTATAAATGACCTCAAGAATGAACAGGCATTACTATAGGAGATCTTTGGTTGGTGGATGTAAGAATATTTCCACTGATTTATGTAACCTTTAACAATTTATTTTACCTGTAGAGAAACATTTTTAGGGAGGAAAAAGATAAAAACTTTGGGAAGCATCCAAAATTAATATATCACTTCTTAATTTGAAAAGAAATATATCAGACCTTCAAAATATTGCATTTAACTATTTAGATCTATTATAATGCTTTGGTCATCCGTTTCATTATTTTCAAAGGTCAGTGTATGTGCCTTTGAATTCATAAAGTAATACATAACTTTCTAAATCTCGTTGCAGCTGAAATCTTGAAGTGTAGAAAGTTCAAGTTTTCCTAAGAAAGGTCAGTGCAATATAAGAATGCATCACTTTACAAAAGGAGGAATGAGGCTGAAAAATACTGTAGAGATAAGCTTTCTCTTTTAGAAGTGTCATATATGTTAAGATTTTGGAGTAGTAAATTCTAAATTACCTTTTAAGAAAACTGTTATCTTTATGGAAATTACTTCCCATTCATATTATTATAAAAGTACAGGATATCACAACTAATTGCATCCCTCTTCAACTTCATCAAAATAATTTCTTTTGAAACACCTCACTTGTATTCACCTCTTACATAATGAATAAAAGTTGACATGCATGAAGATGGGAAACGCTGTAGAATCCAATGCATTTCAGGACTGGCAGCAAAAGTAATGCTGCATTTTCAGATGTACTGCTGCCTTTTCTGCATATAATGCTATAAACTGCAGATACTTGTGACAAAACCCCTTTGATCTGCAAATCATAGTATAGTGCCGTTTAAATAAACTGTGTGCTGTGAAGGAGCCATGCCTAGTCTGTGTGTAACATTTTGATTTCTCAGCCTACTAAAACTTACGGGAAAAAAGCAGCAGTCCTGTTTATCGATTTGAATTCCAGAAAGGAAAAGAGTAAATTTAAATTTCTGTTAAGCTACTAAGAAAACATCACCTACATTAGTTATTTTAAAATGAATCTCTTAAATATTGGAGTTATTCTCTTAAATCCAATAATTTATCGAGCTCTGAAAACTAATTTTGGACATTTGCGGTATGAATACAAACTATAGTAGCTATTCCTAAATGACACCATTTGTAAACAGACCCTCAAATGTGCGAGATCAAAATCTCAGACTGAAATAAAAATCAAGTTACAGTGTATACAACGTGTAACAGGAACACTTAACAATCACATTTTAAAAATATCTTACCTTTAAGTAAAACATTATGGCAAAGATAACCCCAAAATAGCCAAAAACCAGGCCAGATGCTGGATAACAAAGCCACAAGTCGCCATCAAAGAAAAGACCAGTTTCACGTCCTGCAGCCAGAAAGGGCTGGAAACATCAGAGGGGCTTGCATCCTCCTTCAGAGGGAAGGTGTCTTCCCAGTTAGAGGATATTAATACGTCTTACTCATACGCAACATCTTCTTGCTATGTGATGTCTTCATGCCCCAATTTAAAAAAAACAAATAAGCATTATTAAGTCTACATATTATTTCCTCTACACTGTGTTATCATGAGGAAGCCTGGTTAAGAGTATGATAAAGAATTCAGACAGATACATAGTCTTTCCAAGAAACTTGATTGTGCTTTTTCATTTCCTTTTCTAGCATTAAAAAAGGCCCAGATTCTTCCTGTAGATTCAACTACGCAGGATTTGAAAGGCTGCAAGACCAAGGGAAGTAAATCAAAGGAAGAAAAGCAAGCTTTGTCCTCCTTTCTGCTCATCAGGGAAGATAATTGTTGTCAATCTCTGAAACTAAAGAATATATTTGTTCATTTAAGTGAAATCTGCTGTTGCGCAGAGGATAAAGGTGGCCTTACACTGATGCTCTTTGGAAAGAATTTCACTCTGCATGAATGAAGCAGAAGTGTCATTTTTTATCTTACTTGGACTCTGTTTAGACAAATTCGATAGAGTAAGAGTGTTTATGCTCTGTAGCTTTATATCCCAATGACTTATTAAGCCATAAATCAATAAGAATGTGGAAGTGGAAGATCTTCTGGGGTTTTTTCCTTCCCCTCCTATTTTTAGATTACTCTATAAGAAATAAAAGGAGTAGTAACTACTTGAGGTTCTCTCTCTACTGTCTGCCATTCAGGGGACAAAAAGAGGGTCAAAAATAACCTCACACTTGTGGCGATTGAAGCTAGTTCTGGGAAGTTCTTTCTACTCCTCACTGCCAGTAAAACACACAATAATACAATAACATACTTCTGTACCCCTGCAGCTGCACGAGCTCTAAAAATGACCATGCAAGAGTGAAACGGTTTGGACAAAGTTTCCTTAAAGGCTAAGTTGATTATCTGCATCATTAATAATACCACATATGGTTTCTATGAAAAGTCACCAGCCTATCCAGTTGCGAAACTAGGAGAATTGTTGGAGACTTTGCTGATATTTTATGATATGTCATTTGCATAACATTATTAAGGCATTAAAAAGTTTTACAATGCAAGTCATACTGTCAAGAAGTAAAGAATCACAGGAAACTAATTCAGTTGACCTCCAATGCACAAAAATAAATCTCATGTAGGAAATCAACATATTAAAAAACCCTGGCATGCTACGGGCAATTGGATTCCAGACAAGCTTCAACAATTAATTTGCATTCTTCCCCACACCTTAGGGATTATTGAAAATACAGTATCACCTAAATTAAAGAAGAAAGATAATAAGGACGCGGTACAAAAAAATGTTTTAATTGTTATTCTCAGTACTGACCTGCTACCTCTCCAGGGCAATGCAGGAGAGTTGCTCCCTGTGAAAGGCAGCACTCCAGAGGCTGAACATCGCTCGAGCAGCCTCTCAGCTTCCAAGATGAAGTATGTATCGGAGACACCTTCAATGACCACTACACAAAAGACCGGTGTCCAATTTCTCCAAATTTGTGTTTCCTAGTTTTACGCTTTCCTAACTGTTTTCAACTTCATTATCAAGACTTAACCTTTACACTTGTGAGAATAAACTTTGGCTTGCAACAACCTTCTGTGTTCAAACCGAGCTCAGGTCAATCTGACAACCCTAAGATGCTCTTCTTTCCTCCGACATGACAAATTTACTTTTTAAAGAGAGTATTTAAGGTGGAAGATACAAAATTGAGAGTGGTGGAAGGATTTTGGGTGGAGAAGGAGCAGCTATGAAGGACCCAAGACGGGGAGCTATAGATAGATAGAAAGCTCTGGTGTATACTTCTCTTTCTATCATTTGCGTATATGTACAATCTGAATCTCTAAATTACTGATTTTTGCCTTGTTGGATTTATGTATGCATTTGACCATATTTTTGACGTGTTTCATTACTGTCAATTTATCTACACACAGCGGTACCAGCACCTACTGAAGATAACAGACACTGATTCCCCTTCTGAGGTAAAAGCTTTCACCTATGGTATACCTCATGCATCTCTGCTAACTGCAGGTGTATACTACATTTACTACCAAAAGTGGAAAGAAAGTTTTTTTAGATTGTAAGAATATATGGTTATAAAAGTACAAAAAAATTTAAGGGCTAAAGGCCAAGGCCACACTGGAAGCTATTTCTTGTTCATTTTCAAAACTGGCAAGGATAGAGAAATGTGACAAACGTTGAATGAAAATGCATGGAAGAGAAGTAAATTTTATGCACAAAACAAGTATTTAAGAAAGTAGAGTGAAAAACAGATAAAAGCAAAGTGAGACCAAATATATATGCATGCGTAGAAACACTGATTGAGAAATCTAGCTGCAGTGATTTCCATCCTCTCACCACAACTGAGCGTGTACTAAATTAATAAACTGCTACTTGACATTTCCTAAATAAATATCACGGGAATAGTACTTGTTTTACTTTAATGAATCATTTTGGCCCCTACAACAGAAAGTAGCTCTGATGAACTATAATCTGTTTCGGGAAATATAATTCTATAATAGAGATATATATGGACTGAAATATGAGAAGTTTTGGTCTCCAACAGGTCTACTTTAAAAGATATTCTGATTCATCCATGCCCACTTCTACTTATATTTGATCACAGCTGTTGACATGCTGTATCTGCCATGCAGAGAGATATTTCTCTACTAGAGGTAAGAAAGCCATATGGTTCGTGGATGACTATGAATTTTTGCAAGGCAAACTGTACTACATGTACCTTTTTTTTCCTGTAGTTACTCAAACAAAACTACCCATTTAGCAAACAGAATATTTTAGATTCAGGTGGGATATTTTGGCCCATATAATACATTTCTAAGAACTGAAAGTCTCCCTTAAATACAATCATAATTGATGAGCTAACGCTAACTTTCTGCGTTAGCGGTGCTCTCGTTCACCATGCATGGTTAGATAAACAAATTTACTGTAGTGATGAACTGAAGCAGCAAATAAGACTTGTCTTGTTCACGGAGTAGAACTGAAGCAGCTGTTTTTGTTTGACTGATGCAGTTTGAAAGGGCCCCCTGATGGTATACCTTAGAAAAAACAAGGGTTTATTTCAATGTTCTTTTTATTACCAAAACTACTCATAGGATTATCATAGCTATACAAGGAAATTGCTTTGACTACGTGTAATTGCAAACAGCAAAAAAAGTTCCTGCAAAGGCAGGTGCAAAATAACATTTTACCACCTTTGTTAAGGCACACAAAAACTATCCCAATAATTACTCCAATTTCCATAATTTAGCCAGACAAAGCTCTCAGTCAAGCTGATATTTAGTCATCCAGACTGCATCTATGAATGTTTCCCATTAGAACATCCGCTGTCAGAAAAAACTGCCGTAGCTGTGAAGTGCTAACTTGACCAGGACGAGCAATGTCCAGGAAAGCCTGCAGAGGGTACCCTCTGGGCAGGATGCTACCCGGTGTCCAGGCACAGTGGAAACCGAATCCAAGCTTTCCTCAGGATCAGTAGGAATGTCCTATTCAGGGATACATTTCTCCTATCACATCTACCTACTAATATTAAAGTAACTTGCTTCATATATTGGAATTTATTAGAATATAATTTTTAGTTAGCCATAATGGACCTTGACATTTTTGTCTTGATTTGGTAACTTTTAACAGCTTGGCAGAGCCAGCAATATCACCATTAATACTGGTGGGACTTTGCCCTACACAAATGTGAAATTCTGATCCCATGAAGTCGTTAGGAATATTACCATCGATTCAGCGAATCCTGGATTCGACTGTGCGGTTTTACGCATTACATAGACAAAACACGTTCTCCTCAACACCTCTGTCAAAAGCAGTCTGTGTTTGCTGGTTGTTAAATCCTCGCTTAAAACATTTCTGGCTTCACTCTAAGTGTAACTTCAACTTGTACCAGAAATTTAAACTCATTTCAGGGGGACTAGAAATTCTAAAAAGTTAAGAAAGAGGTACGCCCTGTACTGTTCTACTGCAAGCTAGGACTGAATGCAAATAGCACTTCATAGTACTAAAATGAAAAGCTAAAAATAATCTAAAATAGAATCACCAAAATTATTTGACAGTCTTATAGTTTTTACTTCGTGTGTAACTGAACAATGGCATAATAAATGCATTCTTTAACTTGGGAATATTATGTCAGATCACACAGGGTCTGACTACAGCACTCAGAATTAAATTTTCAATGCATAACATTGTAATTCATAAAACTATTAAACATCATCTGAGTTCATTTTAATCACATACCAGAGGTCTTGAAAAGCATGCAAAATGATGGGGGGGGGAACAACCATTCAAGTATAAATGATAAAATCTGGTTAGCACTGTAAAAATAGCTACACGCAGTAGAATTAAAACTTGCAATTCTGAAAGAAAGTGCTTTGTGCAAACCATCTGGAAATGAAAGTATAATTGCTATATTGCTGAAAGCACAGAAATATAAGACTTCTACTCTTCCTATTTTACCTGTTTTCCAGATAAAACACGAGACAGAAATGAAACTAATCACAGATGTGAAAGGCTGATACCTCAAACACATTTGCATTATAAAACACTATCATCCCCTGCTCTAGACCAGAGCCGCTTTTTAAAACAAGTCCAGTACAACCAACGGGCTCCCCCGACATACCCCAAGCTGCAGTACAAAGCATTCAGCTACTAAGACCCCACACGAGATTTCTCAGTCACCTGCACTTGGATTTGCACTCGGTCACATTCGGGTGACCCCTCCTCCTAGCAGGATGCCCCCCTGCAGCCATCTACTACCTAAATGACTCGAGGTATTCAGTATTTAAAATTTTGCTAGTGCTCCGCTTGTGATGCTACTCCGAAGCACACAGAAATATACACAAAACACTCCAGCGCTGAGAAGGGCACTTGAGTTTCGCCGCCTTGTTCTTGGGCTCACACCACCTAGAGTGACTGGAGCACTCGATCTCACTCTAAGTGCTTTGATTTGGAAGAGGTTCAAATATCACCTGCTCCCAAGACACATCAAGCCGGTGTAAGCCCGTGCCGTAACGAAGCAAACGTTAGCACGTCCGTGCCATCAGAAACAAACAACAAGAGGTTCGTCGCTGCAGACTAGAAACCCTTGGAAGTTTCAGGGAAGTTGAGGCCGCAGCACTCATATACGCACGGATGGCTAAACGCCCAGCTGCACGGCACCCGCACCGCCATCGAACTGGGGCACCAGCAGCCTAAGAATTAGGTTACGAAGGCGACAGAAAGCGGGGCCGCGGGAGAAAGCCCCTTCGGCACTTCCCGCCGGCTGGAA
>NW_008825615.1:19542397-19567852 GCF_000699105.1 Pygoscelis adeliae
GGAAGGGCCCCGGTCGGGGCGGCAGGTGTGCGGGGTGAGCAGAGGGCCGGCCGGCCGGCAGCAGCGCGGCCTCACGGTCTGGGCCCTTCTCGGAGCTCCGGTCCCGCACCCCTCTGGCTCGGAGGCGCCAGGGGGAGTTCCTGCTGTGTATTCCTGACTGCGGGCTAGGAGGGGGGAGTAAATAAAATTACTGCTTCGATCACAAAGTATTTTAAGACGAACACCGTTTTTCTCAGTGTGCGTATGCACGTGTACTCGTTAGTGACCACACAGTTTGGCTTATTTAAAGCAAGCTAGCACAATTCTGAAATAACCATGGTACGGTACTTGCAAAGAAAAAAAAAAAAGCCTTCCCCTGTCCAAGCATAACTTCAGTACATTTGGTTTGCCTTTATGTTTTTCAAGACATGGCCTTGCGCAGGAAGAATGCAATAATAAAAATACAGGTGTTCTTTAAGTGATATCTTGTTCTTAAGAGGGATTGAGTTAGGGCTGAGCTGTAAGAGAGCTGAGTGCTTGCCTACTGTAGTGACTTTGTAGCTGGCTCTTGAGTTTTCAAACAGTTCCAGCATCCTGAAACTGGAATCCTTCCTGTGAAGATAACAACATGAGAGTGAGACTGAACAGCAAGGGTTAGTGTTTAAGCTATTTGCTGGCTGACTGCAACTAGTGATAGTTTTGAAGGAAGAATAAAAACAGATTAGTAATATCTTTGTTTTGGAAGCAGCTTCATTGTGAGAAATGGAGAAGGCTGATGGAGTAACTGTTTTGCTTCTAGTGTGACTTCCTTGAGGAAAGGCAGAGAATTACAAATTGATGTCTTTTGGGGGGAAGTTAGAGAGTTGGGAAGAGTGAGTTCATTCACTTGTAAATAAATGTGTGTCTCTAGAGCTGAGAGTGGGGGAAACAAATTCCAAAGCACTCAAATTGTTTAAAACCAAAGGTCAAATAAAGAACCATGTGTTTCTGTAGGGTGGAAGAGAAAGCTAAAATGATTGTGCTGAGTGTCTGTCTTAAGTGATTTCTAAGTTTACACAGTAAAGTTTTCTTCAGCCACTCTAATGAGTGATTGGGAAGAAAATACAGCGAGGAATAAAAGGATGATGGAAAGCCACGTGGTCACCTGGGATGAAATAACAAAATTGGAAGAGTTTACAAGCTCATCTGATCAACCTCTGCAGCTGATAGCATTTATGGAAACTGTTGACTTTGTATCGTGTAAAACTATATACATTTTGAAAAAGACAAGTGTCTCAAAAAAGAGCTGAAAAAGAAGGTTTAGATGCTTCTCTTTAAGGTTGGTTTTGCTCCTGTGTACAGGAGTAGGTTGAAGATGCTGAAGATAGACTTTTGCCTGTATTACAAGTGAACACTGGAGTTTTTTGTTTTGTATTGAACTGGGCCATAATACAGAATAAAGGGGATGGTCAACAGCTTGTAGGTCATGGGTCTAATTGTCAACGACGAGAATCTAAATAGCTGAAAGACAGTAAGGCAGCAGTGCAGGTAAGTGAAATGCACTTCACTTTGCCAGGAAAGGGTTGGGCAGATGTAAGTGAGTGCAAATTTTTTTGAGTTTTGTGCGTCTTTTTGTTTTTCAGTTGCTCATGTACTAATGATTCGTAACAGGGCTAGAGGTACTAGCAGCAGTTGTCATTATATGTATTACTGACAGGATGATTATCCTCTCTGGAACAGCTGGATTCATAATTCATAGCCGTTAAACATCACCAACTGCATCTTTAAAGCTGTAGTCATCTTTCTTGAAAGTTTGTGCAGCCCCGAGGTAACACTGTCGTAGAGGGTTACAGAGTGGCATTCCAGCTGCTGAAGGGTAGAGTTAAGATATTGGTGTAGGTGTAGTATACATTAACAACCTTAACTGCTTATAAGAAGTGACACAAAAGTTAGTATGCCGTACAAAGGATGATCTAGTGGTACTGCAGGAGACTTTGTATTTGAGAGATTAAACTGAAAATCAAATGCAGCCAATTGATAGTGATCAGTAACAACGGTAACAAAAGACTTTAAACAGTGAGAGTATTCTATCGAGGAGTGCTATTTTCATCTCTATGTGATGAGTCAAATGACTTGGGCTTGGGGCAGGAAGCTCATACTTGTAATAGGGATTGAAATGAGATTGCAGTTCCTTCGTTTTAGGGTTTTGTTGGTTTGTTGGGGTTTTTTTAAAATGGCCATATTGGATATTAAACAGCTTAATTCTTGCAGAAAAAACACCATTTTTTTTCCTTTTTCTAACTGTTTAAGAACAACCTTGCTTCTTAAACATCTTGATTTATTTTTTTATTTTTGTTTTTTAAACTCAACATAATTTTTGGAAAATACTTTGAGGGTTTTTCTGTGAAAAGAAGGATAAAACTAATTTTTTAGGGTGGATGTCTCTTCTTTCGTCAATATACATTTATCAGTAATTAGAAATGGAGTTTGATGCCTGATACTATTTTCTTTTGCTCTGGGAGAGGTATCTTGCTCCCCCCCACCCCCAAGCAATTAACAGTGCATGTTGCTTTCGGTGACCAAAGATTTATTACAGCTTACCAAGGTCTAAATTTTATTTGGATTGTAGTTGAATAAATCAGAAATACCTGTTTTCTGTGATTAAATGTAGAAATTGCACTAAAGCAAGTGTAATTGATTCTGCCATTAAAACCTTTGGGGGGGGGGGCGGGGGCAAAACTTAGGCCTTTTTTTGTTGCTGACTTCAACCTTGTGCCTGGATGAGAAATCTAGCCAAGGAGAAAGGCCAACTTGGTAATGAAAGAAGAGGCAGAAATGATAGATCCAATGGCTTTGTATTTAGAAAGTCTGTGAGGATAACTCGTGCTTACAGATAGCTGAATATGTAGAGCCTGACATAATGTGGTCTTTGGGGTTCTGTGTTTTGTGTGGGTGGTTCTTTTTTTTTCCTGGGGGGGGGAGTGGTTTCTTTTAAGAAATTATACTTTGCAGCAATTCTTACCTACTTTGCAGTGAGATAGGATGGTCCACAAGAGATAGATAGGACTCTGTTTAAACATATTTTTAGGAACAGGCGTATGTATTTGTGTTATTTAGTAAAAGTGGTAAGTGGGGAAGGAGGTGATGTGTGCCATTTTGGTGTGTTGGTTTGGGGTTATTTTACCTCTTTAAACAATCAGTGTGTGATGCCTTTTGCTCAACCCTAGTTTTGAGCTTGTTATTGGTAAATTTCTGTAATCTATGGGCTATCTTGGAGCAATCCATAAAAACTTAAGATTGCGTCGTGGTTTAACCCTAGCTGGCAACTAAGCCCCACACAGCCGCTTGCTTGCCCCCCCCCGTGGGATGGGGGAGAGAATCGGCAGAGTAAAAGTGAGAAAACTTGTGGGTTGAGATAAGAACAGTTTAATAATTGAAATATAATAATAATAATAATAATAATGATAATAGAATATACAAAGCAAGTGATGCACAATGGAATTGCTCACCACCCACCGACCGATGCCCAGCCAGTCCCCGAGCAGCGGCCCCCCCGGCCAGCTTTATTCCCCCCTTCCTCCTTCTTCCCCCAGCTTTATATGCTGAGCATGATGTCACATGGTATGGAATATCCCTTTGGCCAGTTGGGGTCAGCTGTCCTGGCTGTGCCCCCTCCCAACTCCTTGTGCCCCCCCAGCCTACTTGCTGGTGGGGTGGGGTGGTGTGAGAAGCAGAAAAGGCCTTGACTCCGTGTAAGCACTGCTCAGCAGTAACTAAAACATCCCTGTGTTATCAACACTGTTTCCAGCACAAATCCAAAACACAGCACTATACCAGCTACTATGAAGAAAATTAACTCTATCCCAGCCAAAACCAGCACAGAGTGTTATTTCCAGTAGGCACTATGTGGTTTCTTATGTTTTCAGTTGTCTTTAGTTCAAAAGGTTGAAAACTGTTCTTTAGAAGTTTGCATTTCTATTAAGACCTGCCTAATGGCTTAAATTAAAACTCCCTTTATGACTAGAAAGAAAAGAAAAATTCTCTCTCATTGAAACTTCCAGTTCTTTTTAATGATGGGATATTTGGTATGATACTGATTTCTGTTATATGTATATGTGGGGATGCTTGCAGAAATTGCTGGATATTGTGTTACAATCAAATATTGAAGTCACAGCGAAGTGTGATATATTTATTCCCTGAAGAAGGCTATGTAGACATTCAATTGTATTTTTATTTTATATAATATGAACTTATGAAGACTCCTTTTAAATAAAACCTAAATGATGGACGGTCTTGTTGAACTTTTGCCTGCCAGTTTCATGGTTTGTTTTGTAAATACTAGTATATTGAGCTTCATTTTAGTTTCATATGAGCAGAGTGAGCAAGCTGTCTCTTTAAAATTTCCAGATTTTTTTTCTCTTCAGTAATCTGAATTCTGAATGACTTTTTTTTTACTGTTTTCAGCTGTTCTTATGGCAGTGCTGTAGGCCATTACAGTACTGTCTGTGCGTTTGCCATGTTACCCCCGGCATCTACCGTAACATTTAACTTCAGCACACATGGGTGGTATAGTTTGATGTTCACTTCAAGCCATATGCTGTTTGCATCCAGATAAGAGTCCTCTAGGATGAAGTAAGGTTTAAACTTACTGAAATTTAGAAAGTGTACACCTGTGCTGGCAGGGGAGTGGTCTTGGTGATCAGTGATGTTATAAGAGCACAGCCTTTCCCTTCCTCCTCTGCCATCTCCCTCCCCCCCCCCCCCCCAAAAAAAAAAAAATCTGTCTCAGAAGAAACAGGAACAAAGTCTCTTACAGCTATGGTTTACAGTTGGCCCAATTTTGAGTAGCCAGAATTATCAGCAAAGTTGAGCTGCTTTGGTAAGGGTGGGTGAGATCTCTTTAGATGTTTTGAGTGAGGTCTGTTTGATTGTGCCAGGTAAGATCAAGATAATGGTGCAGTATGAGAAATGTATTGTGAAAGATGCTTAGAAAAATGGGTATCGTGCACAAACTGAAATAATGGTGAAGATGCCCTGTTTTCCCAAGACTGTAGTAGGGAGTACACATCTTACAAGGCTTCACTATGAGGCAGACAGGATTCTTATGGACACCTGGAACAAAATCCTGATGTTCTCATTGTGTTGGTTATGTAGCTTCTTATCATCTGTGTCATGTCAAGTTTATTAGATGTCTAGGAGCTTGCGGTTGCAATTAAGGTGGCCTACTGAGAGACCTTTAAAGCCTTTGTTGAGATGGGATGGCACAATCTATTAGTCAGATTGTTATTGAACTACACAGTCATGCAGAATTTGCTGACAGATGTAACACCAGTCTTACTGATTTGAAACTGCAGTGTGACACAGAGATTGTCCTTCGTTTCGTCTAAGCTTAGACGAAAAAACAAATGTCTGCTTTTTGTAGTGAATAACTTACTGTTTCGTATCTGCAATTGCTATGAACTGTGTTGGCCTGGATGCACACAGGTCAATCTGGTAAATCACTCTCCCATTGTGACTCCCTCCTTAATTTAGGTGAATACATAAATGAGGGGTATGTAATCACTATATTCTTTACTTTCCTTCCTTTCTACCCTACTGACATGTGCTATATACTCAAATAAATTGCTCTCGTTCAAAAGTTGCCTCAAAGATAGCAGAATGGTATATTGCTGAGTTTTGGATAACAAAGTGGCTTTCCATATATTATAAAAAATAGTGCTAGGTGAAAAGATAAATGGAGCCACTTTTTATGGACTACTATATTAGGCACAAAACTGGAGGTTTTTTACACTGTGTAGTTCTTGAACTATAATAAAGAATAAGACAGGAGTAAAATCTAGGCAATTAGCATCTGATTTTGATGTCTGATGGGACATAGAACACGAATAGATGCTGTTTCAGTGAGAGTAATGTCAGAGGTCTTGAGATAAACCTCAATATCATGAAGTTAGTATTACATGCTAGACTTAAAACGGCAGCATCTGAGCTTTTTGTGCAGCTCCCCGTGATGTTTTGGTTAACAACCGTACTGAGATGCAGACAGCTGGTACCTAGTAGTTCAAGCACAGAATTCATGTGACCTTGAATACAAGTAAATCTTCCTGTTATTTGATTCCCAAACAGTACATGTGGGTTCTCCTTTTTCCCACTAAACATGTAATAATAGCTTTAGCAGTTAAGAGTAAAATGGCCTATGTTATATGGAATGTCAATGAGATCAATTGTAAAACTGGGAAAGAGGACCATTCCCACCTTACATATAGACATTCTGCCAAAAACTACAATTTTTCCCTTTAAGCTGTCATTCAAGTTTTATGAGGCTAATTGAACTAAAAGATTGTGTAAGGAGCTAGTCAAGTTAAAAATAATTAGTTTGTGATATCAGCATTTCACCATGGTGTTCCTACTCGGTCTTAATTCCAGAGTTTTGCAGTTTCAAAAAAATTAAAACGAAGCAATCCACCCTCCTTGTCATCTGATGACCCAGATGATAATACCTTGGGGGGAAATGGGGTGAACAGCCTTTGTTCAAAAAAGTGCTTTCTTTGCGAAGGCAGATAGTTAAAAGTAAGGTATATGAGGCTGAGAGACTACGCCTTCTGGACCAAAAGACTCTTCTTCAGAATCAAGGTTTCTAACCTGTAGGGAGGTCTTCATAGGAAACAAACTACTGTGTAATATAGGATACTGATATACTAATATAGGATTACTCTGTAATATAGGATACTGAGTACATCTTGGAGACCCAGTGGCTGGTCAGCAGAATTGGTGTCTTGTATACGCTAGGTCTCTGGAGGGGGGTCTAATGTGTAAACGGAGTATGACGCCTTGCGTGTGTCTACTATTAGGCATCATAACTGCAAACTGAATTTTGCCCTTAGTGTCTGAAATACAAACTAGGTGCCTTTGTCTTTTTGAGACTTATGGAGCCATGACCCAAGAATCACTGTATGTTAGGCCAAAGAAATACACAGTGAAGACCTTTATTCATCAGTTTGGCCAGTTGAGCAACTCCTTCAGAAAGAACCCAGAAGACCTAGAACATGAAACTCCATCCTGTATGGTTAAAGGGCAAGTAAGCTTTGTGGGGAATGGTTTAAGGGAATGGATAGTAGCTCCTAGCCAGAAGTTATCATCAGCCTTCCACCTGCTAGCTGGTAAGAATGGCAGTCTGACTAACATTTTCTGTAAGTATCGGTCTCTTAAAATGCTTTTACACCCTGTTGTTTTGGGTCCTAATGAAATCCAGGTATCTCTTTTTCAAGTGGTCCCCTTGAGCGTCTCCCATCAAGAGTTGACTGTCCAGCCATGATTAGAGAAGAGGAGATTATCCAGGCAATGGGGTTGTTATACCCAACTAGGCAAGGCCCTAAGCAATCTGCTCTAATTGATCCTGCTCTGAGCATTAGGATTAGAGTAGATGATGTCTGGAGGTCCCTTCCAACCTTAATGTTTCTTTGATTTTTATGACCATTCTGTAAAGTAACTGTCCTGTCATGGCCTTTGTAGGAGATGTGATACATAATAAAAGAGACTTCAATGATTTACATCCTTTTGAATATCTGAGAGTAATTCTGCACTAACAGGGATGAACTGAACATTTTAATGAAGCCTTGTCCATATGTTCTGCATGTGGATTATCATTCTGTGTGCTCTTTCCATCCTCTTCTGTTCTGCTGTACTATCTTTTCTTCTCCTTTAGCAGAAATAGCATGTTAACACATCTTACATATGGGATGGTTTCAGAAGAAATTCCTGACTCTTCCCTTTTTGGGAAACTCTTCTGTTTGTAGGAGAGAGAGACCAAGTAGGGCAACTTGCAAGCTTCACTGAGTTCTAATGTGTTCAGCGCTCTTGATGCCACTTATTTTATTCTTGCTGCCCAAGTTGCATTTGAGTAGGCAGAAGGCAACCAGTTGAGAAATGTGGTGGGGGTGCTTACAGTATGTATGGCAAGTAGCCAGAAGTACATGGCAAGCATTCTCCACAGAAATGTTTTTGAGGAAACTGTTGTCTCCTACACTTATCTGGACAGGAACACTTCTGATGTTGTTCAGAACTTTATTTGTTTAGTTATTCAGCATGCTTTTGTTACAGTCTCTAGTCTTAACTGAGTTGTAAGTCATGCTGTCAACCCCAGGAGAACCTTTATAAATCTGCAGTGCTATTCCAGTGTTGGCACATGTGTGTATGTGGGTAATCTGCTTATGTACATAAGAAACTTAAAGTGGTGTCAATTTAATACACAGATGCCAAACAATGCGTTTATTTGAAGGAGGCTTTTTACTCGTCTCGCAAAATTGTGGCAGAAAGATCCTGGATGTTCACAATTTGTATCACTAGCCAGCATGTGTTCTGCACTCTATTTCTTGGAGTTACGCTTTGCTTTGTTTATGTAATGTCAAACTGTAGAGACTTGGTGCTTTTTCAGTTTTCTGATGTATTTGTACTTCGCTATTTCCATACATGAGTTGTCAAGAATTAGCCATGCAACTAGTTTGGTACCTATGCCAACTTGGTCTCATTCCTGAAAATAGTGGCTCCTTTTCGTCACTGAAGAATTCCTGGAAAGGTATGTCTTTTGGTGTTGCTTTAGCTCATTGGACAGTAGGAACATTCAGTGCTTTCAATTACAGGATGGGTATTTTGATAGTGTTGCATATTTTCAGCTGGAAAGTGAATTTGTTGCACTTTTGAAATCTAAATAGGAAACTTACGCAGAAGGCAAGACTAGAGTATGTAAGCTTTTCACATTTGTAGGTCTATTAGAATTGAAGTTTTCTACTGAAAACTTGCAGGCAGTTGGACTAGATGATCGTTGTAGGTCCCTTCCAACTCAAATATTGTAACTGCAGAAATACACCAACTTCTGTCTTCATCTTGTGTTTACAGCTGTCTACATCTCAGACACACCACCACAGTGTTTTTTGAAGCTATAGAAGTACACAGAAGCCACGTACTTCACTGTGAAATGGCACAGGCTCTTAATAATGCTGTGAGGAAAGTTCCTATGTTTAAATATAATTATATTTTGAATGAAAGTGCAGTGGCTCTACAGATCAAAAGCTTCCACTGTTGGCTTTTTAAACTGTGTTATTTGCCACTACTATAAGCCAAATTACACTTCCTTTTCTTTGAGTGGAAAACTTGATGTCAGTGGGATTTCTGTGAGGAAGCTGAGCAAAATCGCATCCTAATGCTCTAAATTAGTTGTATATATGCATTTTTATGTACTGCCCTTAAATGTGACTGTGCCTTAGGTACTGCTGAAGTAGTAAGCAAAGTTCAGCATCTTGGTTACTGCACTAAGATGTTAGGTGGTTTCTACCCCTTTAAAAAAGCAACAGCCATGCAGTGGATATAACTAGTAACTTACTCTTTCTTTATGAATGTCTGTCTTGTACACCATTCGTGTACCTAATGAAAGGCAACTTATCTTGTATTGTTTGACATGTGATGACTCCTTTTTGCTAGCTTTAACTTCAGAGACCTGTTTTAGACCTCTTGTTGGTCTAAATTTCTCATACAGTGGTTTAAATCTATGATACATATAATAAATCCAGAATGTTTTGTGTAATAGATCCACCATTATGTTAGAAAAACTCTTCCACCGTTATGTTAGGAAAACTTTTCTTTCCCTGGTGACCTTCGTAATAACTAAGATAAACTTCGTCTACTTCCTTTTAACAAATAAAAGGATCCAGTATGATCATGTACTGATCCAGTGTGATCTCTGGCTTAGTTTGCGTACATGTCAGTAACCAAATGTAAGGAACCCTGGAGTGATCTATGAAGAATATAGTATTAAACACAGTCTTCAGTGCAATTGATTCTAGTCCTTTCTGTTTGCAGTCAGCCCTGTAGTGTTTATAGCAGTTAGACCTCAATCTAAGAGACTTCTCTAACTACAGTTTTATTTTCTCCTGTTAGTTTACTAGAAGAATGTTGCAATACTTCTAGACGCTCATCAGTGTGTTGATTGGCAATTCTGATCCATCATTGGTCTCTAATATTTTTGTGGCATGATCTAATGCAATCTTATCCTTGAGCTACATAACACTTCTCACTACTTGCTTAAATTCTTTTGGCGTTTGTTTGCTTATGCTAGACATCCCAAGCTCTCCTTCTTCTATGTCTTGTTGGTTATTGTAAAAACTCTTCTCTGTGTCTGCTCAGGTTTGAGTTCAGCTGGTTTGTACACAGCAGACTTAAGGCTGTACAAGGTTTTCGGTGAGATCTCTCGAGTTATATATCAATGTAGTTCATTTTCCTGTCTCAGATTAAAAAATACTTGGCCCAATAGGGTCTTGGATCACATTGTCGTTGTATGTGACCTCCATCACAGTAGTGGCTTAATCTCTCTCATGATTGATTAAACACACAAGTTTTCATCTGTAGTCACCTCCAGTTTAGTAATCTCCCTTTAGGAATGTTTGCTTGTCCCCCTAAGTGTGGAGCTGCCCCACCCCCGGGGGAGAAAAAACTCTGTAAGGTTTCATTTCTCTCTTTAATCTTTACAACCTTGTTAACAGAGGCAATGTCAGTGTAGCCTGGTCTTCCCCTACAGCAAAAGAGTGAAGACTCTCAAACCTTTAGGATTTGGGCCAGGTATTTCTGTTAATGTTATTACTGTGCAGTACCTCCTTTTGGCCATGTGCCTGGCTCTAACATTGTGAAGTTTCCTTTGTATAATCTAGAACTGTGTTCAATCTATTCCACAAAACTAGTGTGGCATGCACAGCTCTTGCCCCCACCACCATGTGTGCACACACAGGCTGATGTCTGGCAAATCCAGGTAGATTCAGAACACAGTCACCTTTAGTTGATGATTATAAAAAGTCTAATGCTTTTCTCACCTTCACTCACCTTCAGTGTCTTGTTTTCAACACTACACATCCCACAGCAAAAAGAATCTATCCATTGTAGTATTAAAATCCTGTCAGATTCCTGGAGGTGAAAGGACACACAAAATGTGGCAAGCACTTCTTCACAGTTCTATTTGCGCTTGGGCTGTTGGACTGTTTGAACTCTGGAGACATCACCAATGGAAAAATCTTTCCACACACTACTCGGAACTAAAAGGGCAACTAAGTCTGCTATGATAACACAGAACTCCAACATATGGTGGACCCTGGGCCATGCTCATCTAACCTAGAGGCTTAGAGCTTCCTCCAGTTGTCACTGTGTGACCAGGTGTTCAGAACTATGTCTTCCTTCAGTAAGGTATAGCTATGGGGAGGTTTTTTTTCACATTGCAGAATACATTCCCTATAGAACTCGGAAAGCATCTTTAGTCTTCAGTAGGTTGGGAGTGATGAGCTATCCATTATACCTCAGAGAAATAAAGCCATGATAAGCTACAGTGGTAGTTTTCAAAGACTTACCGTGGATTGGGTGAACTGAAGTCTTCCTTTCATTAATTCTTGCCTGGTCTATGCCCTGTAAAACTTCTTGGATTACTATCTGCTGTCTCAGACTTTGTAGGGAAGTAAGGACAGTTGAAAGCAATGCAGAGCTAATGCTAACAAACATTTTATGTTGTTTTCAGCTGCATCCACATCACTGCCATTCCTGGCCCCTAAACCTCTTAGCTTATCTGGTTTCCTCTCTCATTTCCAATTTCTCATCTGTTAGTTCCAGACACTGCTTTGTTCTAAGAGGAGAGATATATTTGCAGTAGTCTGTACAAAAAGGCTTCCCTTTTTTTCCTTGTAATTGGCTTCTTATTGCTGTTCACATTTCTTTCCTGTTCGATTACAGGCTCGGTTCCAGAGATAATTCCCCTCAAACTGTTCTTTCTCTTCCAGACTGGAACACCAGGTTTTGTAATATGTGAATACAATTTTCAAGAATGTTCTCAAAAACATACCCGGTAGGATATATTAAATTCACTCCCTTGTACCTTGTGCATTAATGCTGTATGTAAATGTGGCAATTTTCATTGGTTCTGACTCCAAATAGCGTATCCCTCATCTTTCTATGGTGTCCCTTGTCTTTTCTTGAGGTCTTCTTAAAAACACATCTCAAAATTGTATATACTTGTTTAGAGACATCAGCCTGCTTTGAAAAGTGGAAAAGTGTTCCCAGATTGGTCTATTGAAAGACCACATCAATCTGTACAGCTCCTCCATCAGTTATGTTGACTGGAAAACAACAGCAACAAATAACCATATGTACTTGGCTATGTTATGGGTATGGTGAGAGCCAGTCTTATTCCATTTTGGAACTCAGACAGGTTAGATATATCACTGGTGGTAGATATTTTTCCTTGAATTTTCTTTATTGCTAATATCCTGTTAAGAGGTTATTTTTAAGGGTTTGAGCAGTTCTTACCAGATGGACTGATCTCTGGTGCTGCATACTGCCAAATACATCAGGTTAAGGAGAGTTTTGAATAGGGGAGAAAAGCTGCTCTGTAGCATCAGGCAAGACCAACCTCCTGTGGTTAAGCCAATGCTCATGGATATCACAGGATATCTTTTTTTAAGTAATTGCAGCAATAAAACCCTGAGGAAAGAGCATCCTCTGTCATCTGAAAAATGTTGTGGTAGCTCAGCTCTGAGACTCTAACTACAAAGCAGAGTGCTTCTTTGGAGCATGTAAAGCTGCTGAGTATGGCAGGATAGATATTCCTCAGAGCGTAATTTCCTTGTTCATTGGTACGCAGGACAAACTTGTTTGTGCTTTTTTTTAAGTTTTTTTTCAGGCTAGAATATACTTAAGATTCCAAATAGCTCAGACTAAATTTGTCAGTTTTTTTCAGCTGCTCACTAGTGATACCACCTTCTTCATTCTCCCAAGGAAGGTGTACTGCTGGGATACATTGCTTCCTGCTGTCTTCAGAAGGCTTGAAATACATCAGGTTCCAAACAGGGACGTAGTCATGCCTCGGTGTCACTGCTGCTCATTTCCATTCTGTTGTGGTTATTGGGAATTACTAGTTGTCTTAAGAGATGACTTGGCAGTGCTGAGATGCACTGACACAGGTGTGAAAGCTTTGCAGGCAATGAACTCCCCCCACTCTGCACCCAGCTGCTTCTTCCTGTGTCTGCTGAAAACTCCAGCGTGTAAGATTGGATGCTGCTTTGGTGTTGGCAGCTAAACCACATCTTTGCTGAAGTAAATCTATAGCTGCTACTGATCTAGATATTTCTTTCTAAGCAAGAGAGACTTTTGTGAAAGAATACTTTCCTCAGTATTCACACCCTCCCAAGGCAGGCATTGTTTCAGCTTGCTTTCTCAAGCATAGGTATTAGAGATGGGGAGAGCCCCATGTGAATGCGAAGGAATGAATGTATCAGAACTGGTCTCATATTGCTTTCTGAAGCAATGCTAATGTGCATATGAGTATAATCCCTATATGTTAAAAAGGAAAGAAAAAGTGAAGTAATTTTTTTTTTTGTGGGGCTAACTGAACAGATGACTAGAGAAATCAGATTTCAAGATGGGGAGTGTAAAATCGACTGTAGCTATGAGGAGGCTGGCTCTCCTCAGCAGATTTGGAGAAAATGTATTTCCATATATAGATTCATCAGTATCTCAATGAAGAATAGCTTCCTCGATACAAGTGCTTGAATGTTAGTTTTGTGTACTGGTTTTGGCTGTGCTAGAGTTAATCTTCTTCATAACAGCTCCTGTGGTGCCATGTTTTTTGGATTTTTGGTGAAAACAGTGTTGATAACACACCAATGTCTTGCTTATGGCTGAGCAGTGCTTACACAGAGTCAAGGCCTTCTCTTTCTCACACCACTGAGAAACTGGGAGGGGACACAGCCAGGACAGCTGACCCCAACTGGCCAAAGGGATATTCCATACCATGTGACGTCATGCTCAGCATATAAAGCTGGGGGAAGAAGGAGGAGGGGGGGGAATGTTCGGAGTGATGGCGTTTGTCTTCCGAAGTCACCATTACGCATGATGGAGCCCTGCTTTCCTGGAGATGGCTGAACACCTGCCTGCCCATGGGAAGCAGTGAATGAATTCCTTGTTTTGCTTTGCTTGCGTGCGTGGCTTCTGCTTTACTTATTAAACTGTCTTTATTTCAAGCCATGAGTTCTCTCGCTTTTAGCCTTCCGATTCTCTTTCTCATCTCACCCGGCGGGGGAGTGAGCGAGTGGCTGTGTGGTGTGTAGCTGCTGGCTGGGGTTAAATCATGACATTTAGTAACGGCTCTACTGGAGTTCATTAAAATGCTGCAGTGTTAGTAGCAGTACTCAGGGAAAGGATCCAGGATAAACCTCTTAGGTAACTTGCTTTAGTGTCAGAGATCTGCAAAGGGTAGTTAACTTTGTCTTACTACACTGCTTATTTCTGTCTACTTTCTCTAGTTGTCCCCTGAGGAGAGTAATTGTGGATTTTGTCTTTCTAGCTGTAGAATATCCTGGCAAGGGAACCTTATGAAAAGAAAATACACAGTCACTTGTTGATGTCTGTCTTTCTGGGAACGGTGGTCTTAACTTATAACTTGCAAAATGATTTGTGCTTACTTGATGGGGACATTGCTGGCAGCTTGTCACAGGTTTTTTTCATGTCACTGAATGATGGATAAGTGTAGAAAAACTAAAATTCGGGCTTCATAAGCAAAGCTTTCTGCACAAGAATCTCCTCAGGCTTGCATCTTGTCATAGGCCTTTCATAAGGTCACCGATTATTCAAGAGATTGGGCACAAGCAAAGAGTAAGTGATCGTGTATAAACTAGTAAGAGCTCAAAAAAAACCTAACAAGACATTCTCCCCCATAGTTAGTCATTTACATGACAATTGAAGCACACTGCCAAGGTACATGTGGAGATAAAGTTTGTCTGTCAAGGACTGGTCATTCAAGGATTTCCCAGCTCGATGAAGGTGATTTTTTTCAGTTGTGAAGGAAAGTAATTTATTGAAGAGTGTTATGTGATGATAGTATGTTCTTCTGTTAAGCTGCAGTAGGAGCCATTCTTCTTATAACAATGTAAGTCCTTTTCTCTTAGCAGAAATATTTTTTTAGGAATCTGCACCAGGTTGCTTGTATAGTGTCTATATACTGTATATTAAATTTAAAACTGGAGTTTAGATAGCAATGTGTTTTTCTCCAAATCTCTCTTTTCCCTCCTCCCCCCATCCCACAATACCTGCTTGACTGTGTAGAATCCCTGAAACTGGGGATGTTGTTTTGCAATAGATAAATTTCTTAGTATTACTTTATATTTTTATGTAATATGCAATTTCAAGTGATTGAAATATGCACGCATCCATATAAATATGATAGTTTTGTTGATGAGTAGATTATTTGCATATATTTCTTTTCCTTAATCAAATGATGCTTGCATTTGAGTAACTAGTAGCAGATTGCCAGTGTCGTCAGAAAGGGGCCCGTAAGAGGAAGAGGTGTGGAAGAATACTGCTAATTCTGTAGAAATAATTGGGTTACCATGTGTTTCTGCTACTGTCTACTTCTAGTTTTTCTATGTGATTAAATAGTTGTAGCTTAGTGATTTTAATGAGTGATTCAATTGCAGTGCCTCTGTGCCAGAAGAGACCTGCATTTTGAGCAGCCTTATAACACTTGTGTAGGAAGATACTTGTTTTAAAAGAAATATAAAAAATAATGTGTTTAGTCTGTAAATGTACTGTATTAACTTATTGCCAAAATGTAGTCAAACAGAAGATTTTAAATGTAACCTTGCTAGTGAATTCTGGGGTTTTAAAGCTGCTTTTCTGACTCAAGTTTAGGACTTTAATATATTATATTCAGCTTTACCTGTGAGAGGTAGGGACTACTGAAGACAGACTTGCATGGAATATGAGGGAAACTGTCTTGTATCAATTAGTTGTTGCAGTGTTTTAAAGGTATTTTAAGACTTTAAAAAAACATTTCTTTCTGTTTAAAAAAGTTTTCTTACCCCACAGTGTTCATAAGGAAAGTACTGAAACGACTCTATGCTGAAACTTCATCTTCTCTTGCGCATACTTCAAGTAGAGAAGAGGAGGCGGTTCTTGGAAATCTGGGCTCAAAATCCAAAGAAAAGAATTTGGATAATGTACAGACTTCATCAGCAGATGCTAGTACATCAACAGATACACCCTGCGAATCATTTCAAGGTGAGACCGCACAGTCCTTTTTCTGATAATATGCTTTTAAATATAGTAACTTTACTTGAGAACAGTATGGTATCTACTTTTTTCATCTATTGATACCAACAGACAAATTTGAATACAAGCGCTAGTGGTACTTAATACCTAGAACACTTGAGGTCAGTGCACAAGTCCTGTGAAAGCCAAGAAAATAGTCTTGGTGTATATCCATGAACGCAGTGTTTAACAGTATTTAATATGAAACTTCAGTGTAAGCTATAATTGTCTTCGGTGTAATGCCTGTTGAACAGTGAGAAAATGACTTACACTGGTACAACTCTGCTCAGCTGTTAGAGATGCACCTAAAGATTAGTGGGAATACATGATCCAGCACTTCCTCCTGCCCTCATGTTGCAACAGAAACGCCATGGGGAATGTAAACCCAACAGAAGGCAAATATCAATTCAGGCACTATCTTAGTACCCTGCTAAAGAGCATTATTTTGTGTGTGTTTGTGCAATGAAAGTGAATATTTTGACAGGTAAGTAAAAGACCTTTTTCAAATGGGTTGTTGAATGTGGATGCTATGCCGAAAGATGAAGGAGTTGCAAAATGAGGTAGCTGTGGGATTACTTGTGGGTAAAAGGCTCTGTGCATAAGTGTAGAAGAAGTGTGAATTGCTTTGTATTGTAGCTCATCTAAAACCAAATTTTGCCATAACTGAAAGAGGTTGTTAAACTGACTTGAAATAAAAAGGCATGTTTCCTGAGAGTATAAAAAGCTTTCTCTAGCGGAGGTGCTCAGCTAGACTTGTTACTCACAGACAAGGAAGAACTGATTGTGGATGCAGTCCAGGGCAGGAGACTAAAGTCCTGAAAGAAATGAGCAAAATGAGTAGTAGGATTAGAACCCTGTACAGAAGAACAGATGTTTGTCTTGTTTGGGGGTCTGCTTGGTAGGATCAAATGGAAGGCTGGTCTGAATTGCAAAGGAGCTCTGGAGAGCTGGTTGATCTTCAAGAATAACCTTCTCAAAGCACAAGAATGGCTCATTTTGACATGCAGAAAACTGAGCAAGTGTGGCAGGATGCCTGACTGAGCTCAGATGTGTCAGGGAGCAGCAAGGGGAAGGTGAGGGAAGGCTAGCTGGGACAAGGCAGGCACAGGAGCTGTCATCACTGTGGAAGCAGTCCCACAGTACCTGAAAAAGGAGAGCAGAGCATGTCTGGTAACAGTAACCAGGTTCAACCAACAGTTCGGTGACACAAGGCAGGTCTGAGGTCAAGCCAGTGTATAAAGTCTGTGAAGTCAGGGTGTGCATCAACTGGGGTATGTGCCCAGGCACAGGCATGGCTGCGGTCTAGCTGAGGCTTGGAGCTGCTTAAAAACCTCAGCTTAAAAGCAGCTCCTGAGTAATGTGAGGGGAGCCCCTGCTGAGGTGGCTTCTTACAGGTCTTTCATAAGTAGCTCTTTCTTCACAACAATCTGGCTTAACAGCTGTGTCATATCAGAGAGCTGCCCGTAAGTGCAGGCAGCTAAGCTCCTAAGGCAGAGCTCTGAGCCCTTACAACACAAAAAGGAAGTACAGAGGAGATGAAAGCAGGTACTAGCTATCCAAGAGAAATATAGAGATGTTGCCTGAGTGTGCTGGGATGGAGTTAGGAAGGCCAAAGCTCAGCTGGAGTTGAAACTCATGAGGGATGTGGGAAGAAACAAGAAGGGTGGGGGCAACAACTGGAAGGCTAAAGAAAATGTGGGCCCACTGCTCAATGGGCAAGGGACTAGCGATACAAGACAAGGAAAAGGCTGAGGTACTTAGTGCCTTTTTTGCCTGGTTTTTCTGGTAGGATTTGTCCTCAGGCCACCCAGGCCCCTGAGCGAAATGATAAAGTCTATGGGAGTGAAGCATTACCCACAGTAGATGATGATAAATGGGGAGTAGTTAAGCCAGTTGTGCAATTGCATGTCAGTAGGACAAGATGTTGTGCATCCAGGCATGCTGGCTGATGTCATTGTAAGGTTGGTTTCTATCCTCTTTGAGAAGTCATCACAATTGGGAGGTTCCTTGGTGACTGGAAAAGGCAATCATCGCACCCACTTTCAAGAAGGGCAAGAAGGAGGGTCTGGAGAACTGTGAACATGTTACGGAGTAAATCCTGGAAGCTCTTTCAAAGCATGTGAAGGACAAAAAGGGAATTGGGAACAGTAAATCTGGATTTACCAAAGGCAGGTTGTGCAACCCAATTGCCTTCTATGATGATGTGACTGGCTTGTAGATAGGCAGGTCACAGTGCATGTTCTTTAATTTATTTAGCAGGGCCTTCAACATAGTCTCCTGTAGTATTCTTATAGCCAAGAAGGTGAGATATCATCTGGGTAAGTGAATGGTCAGATAGACTGTCAGGGTCAAAGGATGGTAATCAGCAGTACAAAGTTTGATAGATGGCCGTGTGCTAGTGGTGTACCTTGGGGATTAACACTGGAGCGTGGAGTCCTGTGTCTGACATGGAATAACCAACAATACCGGCTGGGGGTAACCTGGCTGGAAGCAACTCCACGGAAAATGACCTAGGGGTTCTGGTGGATGCCCAGTTGAACATGAGTCAGCATTGCATCCTTGCCACAAAGGTGGCTGATGACATACTGTGCTGCATTAGCAGCGTAGCCAGCAGTTCGAAGGAAGTGATTGTTCTTTTTGAGACCACACTGGAGCAGCATTTGTGAGTCCACACTGGAAGTACTGTGACCAGTGGGGTCCTTAGTAAAAGAAAGGTAGTGACACAGTAGAGTGAGTCCAATGGAGGGAGGGCACCGTAACGGCCAGAGAGCCAGATGACATTATGTATAAGGAGAGACTGAGAGAATTGAGTTTAAGTCATAAGAAAAGAAGGTTAAGAGGAAATCTCATCACTTCAACTACCAAATGGGAAGGAGGAGTATAGAGAAGACTGAGCCGCGCGCTTTTTGGAGGTGCTCAGCAATGGGAGAAGGGGCAACAAACAAGTTGTGGCAAGAGTAATTCCAACTAGATGGGGGAGGGAATTCCACCTTGGAGATGATCAAACATTGGGAATGGGCTGTCCAGAGAGAGTTTTGGTATCTCCATCCTTGGAGGAGCTGAAAACTGAACAGTGTACTAGGAAACTTGATCTAAAATTTTAATGGGGTTTGGGCTAATGACCTCCAAAAGTCCTTTCCAACATAATTACTGTAGAAATCTGTGTTACTGGGAGTTTTGGGGGTTTTTTAATTAAAAAAAAAAAAAGCCGCCCCCCAATCTGTAACAAGGATAGCTAGTAACAGGTTGGCTACAGGGCTTTCTTATGTGTGTCTGTGGTAGAACTTGCTTTTGAAGGATTCTGTGGCTGTTGTCCTGAATTGCATCCCGTTACTGTGACAGAAGATCACCTGGAAATCTCAACTTGTTGCAGTTCCATTTGTTTGACACCCATTTTGTTTTTCGAGATCAGTACTTCTAGTACTTCTTTTGTGTAGTCAATAATGAGAGGCACATTTTCAAAAGGCTGAAAAAGCATTAAGCTTATTCTATAAAATGATACTTGATAGCATTGGGAAACAATTGTCCTTTTGAAATAGGTAACAGGCTGTTTATTGGCTCTATGATGATGATGTGCTAAATAAGCATGACTATGGAGTAATTTCTTAAGCTGAAAATGCCTTCATTTGTAGTGAGTCTATACCATTCCTTATAAATTAGGGCCTGCCCAAACTCCCACTGAAGTGGGAGGTGAGGGGGAGAATTTAGTTGACCTTGTGATGTATAACTCCTCTGATTGTTTATACCTGATTCCTAATACAATGTTCTTCAAGTTAATGAAACAAAAGCTTTTGATCCAGAATCCTAATACAGGTGAAATGTAGCTCATAGGAAAGGGAACATGGAGCAAAAAGAACAGTTCTGTATCTATGATTTTCACAGCAAAGCAACTAAGGCTGTTCTTGAAATTAACAGCAAACTAACTGAGCTTGTTTTCTGTTGGAGGAAGGCAAATGCTATGGTAGTACAGAAAGGGTTCTGCCTTGACTGATGTTCTACAAATGTGTACTTAAAAAAAAAAAAGCCTCGAAGAGGGTTGCAGTGATAAACTCATAGGAAAAAGAGAAATCAGTTACCCATCTGTGAAACCAAAAAATAACTTCACCATTCTTCTCTGATTGTGATTTCATTTAAATTTAAGGAGCTCTTGCATGAATAGTCACTTACATGTTGTGATTTTTATGGCATTGGACACTGAAAGTACATGTTTAGTGATAGGCTATTAGATTTGGAGCGATAATGTGTGGCCTTGGAAAAGGAAAAACAGTCATTGATTTTTTTATCATATACTATTTTAAGTAACTCTTCTTGTAGACCAAAGGTTATGGGCATGCCTACAAATCAGCTGATCATTTAAGTAGCAGTAATCTAAGATGAACAATAGAAAATGAGAGGGATTTTTTTTGTGTAGATACAAACTCCTTCCTAGTTTGGAAATGATTATTTCAGTCCTACAAAATCTACTAAAAAATTTAATTTAGTGTCAATAAGAAATCGAGGATTTCTTTAAAGAGAAGCTGGCTTAAAGTCTAAGTATTTTCTAACATTAAATAACAGCTTTTACTACAAAACTCATCACAATGTTCTACTTGCCTTTAACAGTTATTTTCAAATTGTGAAAATACCATTACCGATATGCACAACCTAACTCCCCCCTAGATTCTTATATTATTGGAATGCAGTTTGCAGCATTGCCTTAAATGTCTGCATCTTGAAGCATAACAGGGACTTATGCCCATAAAATTTTAAGATCATACTTTTATATCCTGTAAATATTTGCATTTATATGCCTCTTTTGAGATCAAGTTGAAGTTGAGATTCTTAAGTATATAGAAGATTAAGACCCATATTAATGACTGGTTCTCATTTAATTTTGGAAGATTAATAATTTAGTATCAGAAAGCGTTGTCCCGTAAAGCTCCTCACATAGTTCTGAAACTAAAGCTTACTATAAAACCCAGAATAACTGGAAATTGAAGGAAAATTAAGGGATGCTGTCCTTTGTGACTATAGAGTAATCTTCTGAATGGTATTTGCATTTTCTTTAGGAAGGTTGTAGTTCTGTTAGGGATGGAGAAAACATGTGGAGGTGCCACGCTTCTTCTGAACCCCAAAAAAGAAGGGTAGTTGCTTATATTTCATCTCTTGAAAAGAGAAATTTTTTAATTTTTTTTTAAGTGACTTAAAAAAACCCCAACAAAGCCAATGACCTGCCTGTGACCAAAATTTCCATTCAAGGGCATACTAAGACGTACCTTCCTTTGGGATTCTGGTTGTCCTAAATCAGATTTTTTTTTCCTTCTCCCCCATTCTACCAAAATACTCAGAAAATGGATGTAACCAAAATAGGGGTGCCCCCCTCCCCAGGACAATTAGATAAGGCTTTCTAAACATTTCTCCCGTTGAGGAACCTGATTCTTCCATTGCAAGAGCTATAGTTCTTAATTTCAGAAGATGTAAGAAAAGTTTCTTCTTGCTTCAACATAAAATTAAAGAGGATCTAGATAACCAGCTTTATTACCTTAAACCATTTAGAAGTTAGGCATACATGTAGTAAACCTGAGCCTTCTTGGCAGGCAAAGTATTAAAGAGAGCAAATGGAAAACTACAAATAAGAGGACTTAATTTCTTTTTCCCTAAGCTTGTGAATATGCTTCCAAATGCAGTATTATAAATGCTTAAAAACTTGCTGTACCGCAAAAAAAAAAGTGGCAAAAGACTGAGAAAGCATTTCTAAGCATGAATGACTTGCTTGGATATGGCCTTTGACTAAATTTTGTTCTGAGGATTGGTTTTGTTTGTTTCTGACCCTTATTAGGGCAGGATCTACTTGCAACAAGCACTAATTTAATGGAGAATGTTTCTCTTGAGGTCTGCAGTTCTGTGATTTCTTTACTTTTGTTGATACTTTAAAACCTCACTAATTATTTTTAATACCTTTATAGTATATAGTCAAAGTAGACATGCATGCTTCTGACTAGAAACTTGCTAACTGTAGAACTCTCTTTTAATGGCCTCCTTAGTCTCAGGCCTTTTTCTTAGTCAGAATTATAACCACTTTTTAACGGACTTGGGATTTACTGATAGCTGTTTAGCACCTTCCTTATAAAAAATTAGAATTTAAGAGTTGCTGAAGAAGGATAATTGTATACAAGCTAAATGTATCATATTCAATCTTTTTGTATAAAGCATGCTGTTCCACTTTTGGTTTTTGTGTTTTCCCTGATTCTGAAAAAGGAAATTGAAATGCAGAGAGCCTAGGCAGAGTGTTAGATAGGTTGTGGAGACAACCTATTTGATCATTTTTGTCTCCTTCGTTTATTTAAGAGGTAGTGAAGAAAAATACTAAGCTATTATTACTCCTAAGTTTTAGGTTTTTTTAAGAAAAGGAATCTATATTGTGCTATATAAATAGACAAAATGCAATTTACTCCATATTCATTAAATAAAAATGTGAATGTCTATCAACTGTGAAATATCCCAGTATTGTTATCCTGTATAAGGAATTCCTGTTGAAATTCAGTACAGCTGTGGGATTTTTTTTGTGTGTGTGTTCTCCTTACTTTTTCCATTGAAATTATTAATGCTGACAGTATACTTGTGTTTAAGAAATCATCGCTGGGACATCTGGACTGTGTCCTTACTCATCCTAATCCCATCTTCCTGCAGCCATTCTATTATAGAAAACTTAAATTTGTGACGGAAATGCCTAGAAGACAAAATTTGTCTAAAAAATATGCATGGGCAGCCCTGGCTTTTAGATGAAATTTATGAAGTGCATATGCTTGAGAAACTAAACTCTAGCAGTACCCAATGCAGTAAACAGTTTTAGAGACTTGTTAAACAATTCAGCTTCGTTTTAGTTAATTACTCTGAAGAGCTGTCTATTGTGAATAAGCTAAAGAGCAATGGAGATTATAATTATTATACAACGAAGTGTTGTCACACATTCTTATGTTCTTCTCTCAAGGGCTTAAAAATTCTCTTATTACATGCAATATTACAGTGGCATTATACTGTGAAAATGGGATAGATATAACCAGAAGTGAGTATTTGACTGAAGACACCAACCTCTGGTGACTACGGTAGAAATGGTGCCCAGCCAGATTTACAAGCTGGTAGCTATATGCTTGGGGGGAATATAGAGATGTGGGGTTTGGGGGAGGAGGTGGGGGTGGAACAAAACAAAAAAACAAAACACAAACAAAAAAAACTGTCTCTGTTTAGACTGAGTGGGCTGCATGTATAATATCTCTAACTTCTGTTGTGACAGAAACAGCCTTGTAGTTCAGTCTCCGGTTCCTGTAGCAATGCCTTTTTTTTTTTTTTTTTTTTGCTGCTGGTTAGCAAATTCTTTCCTTTTCCAGTGTTCTTATGTATATACATTCACTCATTCTTCTCCCCTCTCTCCTCTGTTCTTCATTTCAAACAGCTTAGCTGTCATAGAGAAATCTGCTGGCTTCGGTGACAACTGAAAGCAATTTAACAAGTAGCTTGTCTAATAGTATGTAGCGGTTGCCTAATTGGAGCAGAAAATGCCAGCTTTAGCTGTAAGTGTAAACAAGCTCTAAACCTAAATGTAGCTAGCTGCAGGAAAACTAATCTTGAGAAAGGAAGCAGAAAAAAGGGTTGTGTAAGAACTTGATAAAATGGACTTGTTTCAGCTAGAGAAGGGCTGATAGACAGTCCTGAGGTGAATCTAACTGTAGCATAGTAATTGTGTGTTAGTGTTCTCACTGTCCACCTTGTCTCCCTGTTTGAAATTATTTTTAATGTATTGATGACAAAACAGGTTGTGTGAAATGCCTCCCCTGCTCCTGTGTACACTGGGGAGTTCATTACTTTAAGCTGCCACTGTCAAAATCATAGTTATTCAGAGTCAAATTTCACGTTTTCTGCTGTTACGCATGCTTACTTCCTACTTGTCTTTCCTACCCACTGTACCCTCTAACCATTATTTGAGAAGAGGAAATGCTTATAATGTGAACTTGGTACTGAACTAAGTTCAGGGCAAATGATTTTCCATAATTTTTTGTGCTTCTGTGGTTGCAATATTTTTGTACACACAGGAATGGACTGTTACTGATGACTTCCAATTATGGAATAAAAAATGTGTGTGTTGGGGGTGGTGGTGTGTGTTTAGAACTTTAAACTTTGTTTACTTTTATTCTGATGAGCACATCTGTTTATTTCCTGGTCTAGTTTCAGGTAAGTCCCAGTAATGATATAATCACTTAATCAGTGAGGGTAATTAACTAATTGCAACTTAGGCATGGCCTTTTAGATTCAGTGTTGTTGCATTTATTTTAAAAAAATATATTGATTGACAAGGATGTATGTGGCTTTTGAAAAGTGTGTTGGACAAATAAGATCTGCAGCACTAAGAGAAATAATTGGGCTGAGTACTAACTTAACGTTTTTAAAATAGCTTTATTCTCCTGTTTATACGGTAGAATTCTTAGACATCTAATCAAAATATTGACTATAATCATATGCCAGGACATATATGAGACACTGAAGCTTTTAAGTTAAATAAATAACTAATAATAACAAATATTTAATAAATAAAAATAAGGGAATGTAGATGATTTAAAGCAGCATAGGTAAAAATTCTTCCTCAGACGATGAGTGAGAACAAGAGGAAGAAAGATTTCTACTTTTTTTTAATCTGTTTTTTTCTCTGTGACAAAGAATGTCTGCCACTTCTGATTTAATGAAACTGAGGATGAGTTATAATAAGTCCTGTCTCCAATAAAATGGGCTATAATACAGCCTTTCTAGGTGTCTAAAAAAAAAAAAAAATCTAAGAGTTAGTGTACGTGTGAGAGTTGGTGAGGGAAATAAATTTGAGCTCTCTTGTTCCTTGTTTTTTATGAATTTTCCATCCCAACTTTGAGCCTTGTGAAATGGGTATGTCTTTATTGACCTCAATTTCCTTCTGAAGTTTTGGTTTCCATCAAGTTGAAGGAAAAGACAATAATGAGGAAGTACTTCCGAACATTTTCGCAAGTTGTTTTTCTTTTAATGCTCTAGTCTTCTGAGCATCAAACCTCCTCTCTTCCCTCAAAACTTTACTGATGTAATGAGGTCTGTAAATTCCAAGTTTGACTATGTCACTTTCATAGATAACTTCTGCAATTATTCCACTGGAAATATTATCAGAAACAGGACAGTTTAAAAGCGTGTTTTAAACCAAACTTAGATGGTGATGTATTTTTTACTAACCACAAAAAAAAAATGCTTGTAAGGAATGAAAAGCAAGAGAAAACAGTGCCTTGTTTGGTTTTTTTCCTTTATATAGATATATAATGACCTATGGCATAGTTTAAAATAGGAAAAAAACCTTTGTATTTGTTTTTAGGTCATCTTACACCTGTTTCAGCTCTT
>NW_008825615.1:19567878-19578969 GCF_000699105.1 Pygoscelis adeliae
CTGCTGTTAATACATATGAGAATATGATAAGGCCTATATTCAGTGGAAGGGAATGTTAATTTTATACTAAAGAAGCTGCAATCTACATTGAAATAAATACATAGCTATAAAAAGTGTAAGAAGTGCAACTGTGTTGGTGGATATAAACTATTAGCCTTTAGAATGAGAGAAATCCTAAGGCAATGTGGCAAAATGCTATTGTATGGGAAAGACTTCACTAAGCCTGCAGAGTAGATAATGAGGCAACTTTGAGAAATAATTCTGAGCAAATAATTGCCACAAAAAAGCCCCACCCTATTCTAAAGCCCTCAAGAAGGGGACTTAGATTGCCCTTCATTGCAAATAAACCCTAACAGCAGTTTTAGGAGTTACAGAAGATCTCAGCGCTGCTGGGTAACAAAACTGTAGCTACATGCTTCTCAGTGGGATGATGAATCTGAATAAGGAAGTGTTAAGATAACCTGTGACAGGTGTTTGAACCTTAGTACAGCAGATTTTAATAAAATTGAAAGTTAATTTAAAACACAAAACAGAATTTAAAACCAGAATAAATAAAACCCCAAGTAGACAGCTTTTCCAAAGTGCAGAGGGATTAACAAAAAGGTAACTAAGTTGGCAATATTTGTAGAAGTATTTGAGTCATTTAATACAAGATGAATGCATGGATCATCATTCATTTGGATGCTGTCATTATTCCTCTTTCCATTCCCCCTCCCTTCTAATCATACTTACGCTTGAACAGGAAGGCTGAAATGTAGCTTGTCAAATATTAAGTAGACCCTTCTTTCAAAAAATATTACAATGTGCTTATTTGAAAAGGGTTGGGAATCCATCCCACCAAACTCGGGTACCACTGAATGATTGCATCTGCTTTCACTGAAAATCTAGTCATTATCTTAGTATGTTGGAAAGGACAAACTGCAAGGCTGGCCAGCAGCTACCCTTTTCCTTTTCCATTCTCTTCAATTTGCATGCTCTCCACAGGGGAGAGAGCTGGGAGGGGAGCTGCTGTAGGATCTGGTTCCAGACCCTTCATCTGTGCTAAGCCCTAGGCAAGTGTTAGCTCCCTAGGGATTTGCCTAGTGAAATCTTGTACTCATCTGAGCTCCTAAGAAGCCTGGTGGTCGTGAGGACCCGGCAGAGATTGTCGTACACTAGTCTTATTTCTTCACATGTGGAAAAGGTGGGATGAAAGAGAAACTACTTGTGCTCATCCATCTTGGTGACTTTTCATCAGTGTGATAACTGGCACAAGTCATTACAGGCCAGGGAGCCACGGGCTATAGGTAGAAAAAGGAATTTTCATTCAAAAATAAATTTCAAAGACCTAGTTTTATTTATCTAATCAAGTGTACTGAGTCACCAAGTCATAAAAAGGATGCTTAGGAAAGACTCCCATAACTACTGACTTCACTTACATTATAGTAATTTCCATTATTTGACAAGAGGGAACAACCTCTGTAATCTAGACTTTCTTTTTAATTAAGTGAAGCACTTCTGGTGACGTGAAGTGTCAGGAGGGAGGTTAGAATGAACTGTCTTGAGTGACAACATGTTACCAGACACAAATGGTATACACCCTAAGAATCGGGAGCAGTCTTCTGTAACATGGCTAGGCTTCTACAAAAAAAAAAAAAATCTGGGAATGCGGTGAAAACATGCTATTTCTTGAACATCAAAGGATAAAATTATTTTTCTGTTTAAAGATAGCTGAGTAAAGTAGCAGAAATTAAGGTTAATCCAAAAAATTCAGTACAGCTGTCTACAATAGTATGTAGTGACCACTAATATTGTCAAAAAGAGTATTGGAATAAAATGAGCATATTGTACTACTTCCCTACGATGTTCTCCAACAGTTTGCTGCTTGAGGATTTTCTGAGCCAGAGGACAATATGTATCTGTTTAATTATCTGGTTTTTTTTTCATTAAATTGTTGTTTGAATCTATGTAATTGTGCAATTTGGAATAGAACTGTTGTTGTGGTTTAACCTCAGTTGGCAACTGAGCACCACGCAGCCGCTCGCTCACTCCAAGGAAAAGGTTTGTACTTTCTGATTGCACAGAAGACTACTTGAGCTAAAAGGTTCTGCTTTTGTGGAAAGCACTCTAGTGTGTGTGTTAACTTGAGACTGGAAAACAATCCTGTGAAAGTCAACCTGTGAACAGAGGATGACTGTACACAATATAACAATATAATGTCACCTCAGTGGACATGAGGTGTCACCATGACACCATGTCATGAAACCGTGACAGACTAAAGTAACTGTAGCTTTGGATTTCATCTGAACAAAAATGTGTATACACTGGGGGATGGGGAGGTGTTTAGGATCACCAGGTTTGTTTTATAATATTCATGTTGATGAAGAACAATTTGATGTCTTTAGATTGATCAACTGGAAAAGCACCTATTTTTCAGTACCACAGCTCAGGAGGACCCTCAAGGTGTGTATGTTAACTGTAGACTAACTGTCTACAGTTAGTCACTGATATAACCTTTGCTACGTTTCAGTTTATGAAGGTTTTTTTGAGGAGACAAAACTCTTGCCCAGGATTTGCATGTGCACTGTCTTTAAAGATGTTTGTCTTGCTAGTCAATGAAGGGGAAAGTGATAGTGCATCTATATTGTGTAGAGATAAAGAGGAGTTGTATATGTGCATTGGGGATTGTCATAGTTTTTGGGTTGTAGTCTCAGTCTCACTTATGTAATAAAAATGAGGAATAGCTAGAACGTGGTCATATTCTAGCTTACATAAGTAAAAAAATATTTTAATACAAACGTTTTAAAGGAGATAACAGACCTTCTTCAAGCCTTATTTTTGTCCAGATCATATCTACTGTAACACCACATAGTAAGTGCTTAGTAAGAATAATGACTTTTGTAGAAGGTATGGCACTGAACTAGTCAGACCTTGGATTTGATCCAGCATCAATCCCTCTCTTCCTGTGCTTTTCTGTAAAGACCTCTTTTTGGGGACGAACTCTCTTCTTCTATTTAGAGAAGTGATAGCCGGGTGTTTCCAAGGGATAATTTTGTGGAAAAGATCACAGTCTTGGTCAGATTGGGCTAACTTGACGGTTGTTTGCGGGAGGCTGTGAGATATTCTAGCTGACCTCTGGACTTGGGTCCTCTATTTGCTCTGAGTCCTGCCCTATGGGAACACAGCAGTAGGTTACCAAGGCTTTCTGAGTTGCAGGGAAGCAATTCATGGCAAAGACAAAATTTCTGTGTAAGATCGTGAAACTGTACTGGGTGCAGGTGCCCAGGCACTGGCAGCGGTGGCTGCAGGTAGGCCTCTGTGAGGAGAGGCCGGGGCTGCCCCGTGCCGGACACAGCTGGGTCCAGCCAGCTCCCGCTGGCCCCCTGCAGGTCCTGCCCTATGGGAACACAGCAGTAGGTTACCAAGGCTTTCTGAGTTGCAGGGAAGCAATTCATGGCAAAGACAAAATTTCTGTGTAAGATCGTGAAACTGTACTGGGTGCAGGTGCCCAGGCACTGGCAGCGGTGGCTGCAGGTAGGCCTCTGTGAGGAGAGGCCGGGGCTGCCCCGTGCCGGACACAGCTGGTTCCAGCCAGCTCCAGCTGACCCACTGCAGGGCACGGCTGAGACCAGCAGCCAAGGTGGTGGCGCCTTGGGGGAAACATATTTAAGAAAGGAGAGAAGAACACTCCTGAGAGAGGAGGGAACTAAAAGGAGTGACAAACAACAGTGGGAACACCAGGGTCAGAGGAGGAGGAGGTCCTCTGTGGTTGAGCAAATGTTCCTGAAGGACTGCAGCCCACGGAGAACCCCCACTGGCATAGGCGGAGAGTGAGAAGGAAGGAGCAGCAGAAACCATTGTATACGGATGGCATAGCTTAGATGCACTTCCCTACTCTGTGCACAAGGTTGATTTACATGCAAAGGAGCTCTTCCTGTGGGGAATGTTGTGGAGAAGAACATGAATAGGAGACAACTTGATTCAAAATATTTATTCTGTATTCTTAGTTTGCCTTTGAGTAATGCTTGTTCTTCTTTTGGTTTTGTAAACATCCTTTAGATGCCTTTTTTTTCTTCTCCCCCCATAAACCAAAACTTCAGAAATGGGATTCATAACTTTTAACTAGTAGAAAGAAGAGCATTCTTGAATATCTCCAGTATCTGATCACTTTTGTTAGTCAAAAAACCCTTTTAATGTCACATTTTTATAAGCTTAGCTATTTGCTTTGCAGCAATGTTTATGACTTCATAAACAACCCATCTCTTCTTCGTCCAAGGAGACTATGGCCCCAGGCTGGAAAAATCCAGACTTAATGGTTTGAGACTGGGAGATTTGTTGATACACTGAGATTATATAGTTGTGTGTATACTTTTTTTTAATGAAATGGTAACAGTTTGGTTTTACATACTTGCACAGGATTAGCAAAGACTAATGCTTGATTTATGGTTTGTAAACTACTTGAAGATGCATATGGGGTGAATAAATATGTAATTTGGGGACTCCTATTTAAACAGGTCGACTTAAAAAAAAAGTTTTGAGTCATCACTCATTTACATAGCAAAAGTTATTACTGTTCTTTGTAAGATAGGTGTTAGTGATAGTCCCCCAAATTCTGTCATGAGTAACTGTTTTGTCCTGGGAAGTTAATATCCCAATGTATCTACTCCTTTTATGATTAAAGGGTTTGAGTTAGTCACGACTGCTGCAAATTGAGATTAAGGTTTTCATCGTCGTCTTTGTTCTACAAAACCTAAATATAAAGGGGACAAAAAGGGGAAACTTGAAATTGTTCAGAAAGGAGTAACTCAAGAAACATTTCTACATTTAAAACGATCACCAATTAGTACTTCATCATTAAACTACCTGGGGGGTGGAGCAGAAATCAATGCAAGTACTGGCAGTTCAGGGATTTGGCATCATCTTCATAGAAAGGATCTGTTGAAGAATTATTCCGAATTAATTTTTAGTGGATCTTTTTCCAAATCACATAATTGCTCTTCATCTTTCTGAATTATTTATTTCTTTTCCTTTATTACCCTTTAAAGTAAGCATCATCAATATCAGTTTGAAATTTTCTGGCTTGTTCAAGGGAAAACAATAACTTTCTAATGTGTTCTAAAAACAAAATTATTACATCCTGATGATGAAAACAACTGAGATGTTGCTTTTCAAAAGTGCCTTGAATGTTCTGAAATGTACTTTATCATAGATATCCAAGATGATCAGTCACGCTGAACTCTTTGAAGTGTGTTATCTGAAAAAAGTGTATAGTTAAATTACGTATTTGCATACAATGTCTATAGTTAAATTACATATAGAATCATAGAATAGTTTGTGTTGGAAGGGACCTCTAAAGGTCGTCTAGTCCAACCCCCCTGCCATGGGCAGGGACACCTTCAACTAGACCAGGTTGCTCAGAGCCCCGTCCAACCTGACCTTGAAGGTTTCCAGGGATGGGGCATCCACCACCTCTCTGGGCAACCTGTGCCAGTGCTTCACCACCCTCAGTGTAAACAATATCTTCCTTATCTCTAGTCTGAATCTACCCCCCTTTAGTTTAAAGCCATTCCCCCTTGTCCTGTCGCAACAGACCCTGCTCAAAAGTTTGCCGCCATCTTTTTTATAAGCCCCCTTTAAGTACTGAAAGGCTGCAAGAAGGTCTCCCTGAAGCCTTCCCTTCTCCAGGCTGAACAACTCCAACTCTCTCAGTGTTTCCTCATAGGAGAGGTGTTCCATCCCCCTGATCATTTTCGTGGCCCTCTTCTGGACCCGCTCCAACAGGTCCATGTCTTTCCTGTGCTGAGGGCTCCAGAGCTGGACACAGTACTCCAGGTGGGGTCTCACCAGAGCAGAGGAGAGGGGCAGAATCACCTCCCTCGACCTGCTGGCCACGCTTCTTTGGATGCAGCCCAGCATACGCTTGGCCTTCTGGGCTGCGAGCACACATTGCTGGCTCCTGTTCAACTTTTCATCCCCCAGTACCCCCAAGTCCTTCTCGGCAGGGCTGCTCTCAATCCCTTCATCCCCCAGCCTGTATTGATACTGGGGGTTGCCCTGACCCAGGTGCAGGACCTTGCACTTGGCCTTGTGAAACCTCAGGAGGTTCACACCGGCCCACTTCTCGAGCTTGTCCAGGTCCCTCTGGATGGCATCCCATCCCTCAGGCGTGTCGACCACACCACTCAGCTTGGTGTCATCTGCAAACTTGCTGAGGGTGCCCTCGATCCCACCGTCTACGTCACTGATGAAGATATTAAACAGTACTGGTCCCAATATGGACCCCTGCGGGATGCCACTCGTCACCAACCTCCATCTGGACATTGAGCCATTGACCACTACCCTCTGGTAGTAGTGTATATATATAGTGGTATATATATATAGTGATCTATATTAGAAACGTAGATCCCTAACAAGAATTATTTCTATCAGACACAACTGCATTTTAAATGTTTAGGTATTAGTCCAAGCATAGCTGCAGCTTGGTAATAGACTCGGATCATCTGGGATCTTCTAGCAAGTTTGTGGTGTAAGGAGGTTAATTGTGTCCATCTGCCAAAGACGTTTTTACTTTTTATTAGATATTTTATTTTAACAGTTCTGTCTACGTGTTTTAAAGGGGCAAATTGTCTCCAAGAAGGGAAGGCTAATGCTGTGTATGTACTGGCTTATGGAGCTGGCTGAGTGTAAAAAGAACACACTGAACCATCTAAAATTACATTGCAGCATCTGGAGACACCCTGAACATCCTGGCCTTCTGGAAAGGCTTTTGTCTTCCTGTGGTTGATCTCTACTATTGTCACTACTGAGCAAAAAAAAAAAAAGTGTGCTATTTGGACTGGTTTCATGTAATTGGAGCAGAGATGAGTCTCTGTCATTCCTACAGAGTTACCTCTTGTTTGATGAGCAAATGAAAAGGTTATACTGCCACTCTTGCATGTATTTTCAAATACCTTTTAAAGGGGAAAGAAATCCTGCAACAACAGTCTACTGCCATCATCACAAATAGTTTCCTGTACAATGAAATAGTTGGAAAGCTGGCCCTTAGCACTCTTCACCCGCCCCCTCAGAAAGAAGCAGAGAAAGGATGAGGAGATGAGCTCTCTTGGGCAGGCACTGTTGAGGCTTAGTCAAGTGTGGCTTTCAAACTCCCTATATCTTTGCGACCTTCAGAACAGCATATGCTATGTTTAAAAGGTCTACAAATGGACACCACAGTTCTGTGATTCTTTTCCTATTGTTTCTATCACTTCGTAATCAGCTTGTATTTCTCCATCTTTTATGAAAAAGTTCTTAAAGAAATAGCATCTGCTCATGCTGAATGGGGGAAAATGTATAGAGTGTCTCCTAAAAATCGCTGTAAGTGGAAGCTTCTTCTGAAGTTAGGACAGAAGAGTTGTCTGATGCAAGGAAAAAAAAGTGTTTCTGATGGAAAGAACTAACCTGTGAAGTATTTGTTTATTCATAGCTGCTACAGAATTCGGTGCAATTTTGTTGGTCAGAGGATAATTTCAGTGTTCCACACCTGACTTTCTCTCACTTCCTTTTCCTCTATAAGGATTTTCAAGACCACTTACTATCATTGCTGTAGTTGGGAAAACATTTGAAAAAATCTATACTGAGATCAATAGCCAGACACTTTGTTTTTTCTGTTTTGTAGGTAGTGATAATACAATTCTGTCTCCAAGGAGAATGTACACAGTGAATCTTCCTCCGGAGGGTTGTGTTGCAGTTACTCCAGATGCTACTAGTATTTCAGTTTCTGAAAACTCAGACAGTAGTGCTGACTCAACAGGTAAGTCTGTATGGTTGTTACTATGATGAATTTTTCTCAAGAGAAACCTCTTAGCAACTCTTATCAAGTAGATCCTAATTGCAACAATTAAGTATTTAAACTGTTGCTGCCAGTGGGTGTCACTGTTTTGCAACATAAGCAAAATGAGGATGAACATCCCTATGGGTTCATTTCCATTGTTAGAGGTTGAAGAGCAGGTTCAATATTTGGTTACAGCCATACAGGGCCACTGATCTTACTGCAAGTCACATGAAGTGTAACTGAAGATAAAGTCTTCAGCTCCTCCCACTCAAGTGCCACATGTGTGTTCATATTATGCCTGCTTACAGTCATATTATTTTTAAGAGTAAATGTTAAATAAAGCTGTTTTAATAGGTCTTACTCCTGATGTTCTGAGGAATTGGGCAAAGACTTAATGACCTTTCAGATTTACCTCTCCCGATTAGAACAGACGTTCAGCTGACTGGAGTTGATGGGGGGAGATACCAATCCTTTAGTGTTGAGAGGCTTTCTGATGAGAAACTGTGACCAGGTAACTTCAGAAACAATATTTAGTGTTGTCAAAGGATACAAGAGAAGCAGCACAGGATCTGTTAAAGAAGTGGGCTCTAAGTTCACCTGAGTTAAAAACACAGGTGTTTCTGAATTGTGTTGCCAGAATTAAATTGGTTCTGTCTGTCTTAAAAAGAAGTCCTAAACTTAGATAAGACAAATTCGTTTAGCTTTTTCAATTGCTATGTTCCTGTGGATGTATGTTTGTCCAAAATTGTGTATCACTGTCACGTGCTGCTAGGGGCAGTCTACAGCAAAGAAAATATCCAGGTGAGCCTGCTGAAGTAAAACACTTGACAAGCAGTGTTTATTAAACTACTGTATCTATTTCAGCCTGGAGACTGCCTAAATATAAGGAAAACCTGAGATACAACCTGCAGATACAGAAAGGCAAATGCTTCTTACCTTTGAAAACAGCACCCACGGGGGTGAATTTTTGGCTTGGAAGTTGGGTCTGCACTCTATTCTGAGCTCCATTCAGAATCTGAATACAAGTAAAACTATCAAAGTAGCCCAAAAGACTGAAGCAAAGTACAGCATAACTGGTGGCACATCAAGAATGTTCTTTCTTGGTGTGAAATGGTTTAAAGATGTTTTCTGGATTAGGGAAGAAGTAACTTTATCAGAATAACATAACAGTACATCTTGATACTGTTGGGATTATGGATAGGAAGGTGTTCTAATGCACAGCTTTCAGGTTGTGCTTTTCCCTTTATGTTAGATAGGATTCATGTTCAGAATCCAGAGTCAGTTTCTAGACTATCCTTAAATTTGTTTAGTTACACAGTTCTCTTTGGACAGTTCATTGGGTTTCTGTTTCCCAGCACGTCAGATTCAAGCTGCTTGTTCTGATATCGAAGTACCCTTTCTCTCCCTCCATGCCATATAATCTCTGTTTATTCTTTGATGTGATCTCCTTTCAGATATTAGAGGGACGCTCTCCTTCTGTAATTTGCTAATAAGACTAAATGAAGTTTTATAATACTTTGTAGGTAAATAGACCTATAACATTCACTCTTATACAGGGACTTAAGTGACTTCTAAATAAAATATTAGAATGCAGGCCTCTGAACACTACTGCAACTGAGATATATCCTTATTAAGGTATCAGCTCAGAACTTTTGTGGCAAATTTACTCAGCTTTTGTTTAAAATCTATGAATAAATCAATATGCAGTGCATATTAGATGTTGATACATTGCATAGTAGTAAAGTAGAATAGAATTTAGGATTGCATTATATTGTCCCTTTTTAGGGTCATATAAATATTTGCCTGGTCTTAAAATGGGTAGATTGTTGAACAATGGCTTTACTTGCTCATTTTTTAGATTTTATCTTTTCCTCTAGTATTTCAAAACAAACGTACTCAACCATGATAGCAATAAGTAGTGTTCTGGTGTTGCTTAGTGACAGTGACTGTTTGGATGGTGATCTCTTTTAGCTGATCCCAGTCTCAGTGTGCAGGAAGAGTAGGTTTTGGACTTTAGCTTTTTTTTTTTTTAACAGTTACCAAATACATCTGGAATTTTGGGAGACTTGTTTTTGAATTGGTTTGTTATTTGACTTTACAGTTTACCACAGAATCCAGAAAAACTAAGTTTGAAGTGATCTTTGGAGGTTTTTAATCTATGTTCTCTTCGCAAGGTAGGTTTGACTATAAATGTCATTCTTGCCAGGTATTAGCTTAATTTGTTCTTAAAAAAAATTCCCCATAAGGAGACTTTTCTTACATGCTCTTTTCCATTTGCTCTAGTGTTTCACTACCCTTTAATGCTAGATCTTCCTTGCTACAGCTTAAGGCCCTTATTTGTTCTGTCTAAATATGGATTGCAGAATTAGAGATCTGTCCTAATCCTGCAAGGTTGAGGGACATGGTTAACTTTACTCATGTATGTCTTTTACAGTAGTTAATTTAGGCATATACATAAAATCTGTGGCGGGATGAAGGCTGTGATTTTTGGCAGTGATCATAAAATACAAAAGGAACAGTTTAGACAATCACCATGGATTACTTAGTTTGCTCATCTAGATTTAGTTGTATATGCCTTTAGATCTTTTTTTGAACGGATAAAGGAAAGCTCCAATGAGAGCCTTTGACACTGAAGAAAAAAGGAGTATGCATGTCTGTATGTATGAACATTCTATATATATAAAATAAATCTGTTTTGTTCAGAAGCATCTCAGGTTTTCCCTAAGAACCAGCTCCGTAAGGCAGAAATACAGATCTAGTGTTTGCATTGTTTTACTCCTAATACTATCTATAGGATATATTTTGAAGGGCAACAGGCTATTTTCTGCTGTGTTTCCTAAACAACGGATGTCGTGGTTTAACCTCAGTCGGCAACTAAGCACCACGCAGCTGCTCGCTCACTTCCCCCCACCCCCGGTGGGATGGGGGAGAGAATTGGAAGAGCACAAGTGAGAAAAACTCATGGGTTGAGATAAAAACAGTTTAATAATTGAAATAAAATGATAATAATAATATGATAATACACAAAGCAAGTGATGCACAGTACAATTGCTCACCACCCGCTGACCAATGCCCAGCCAGTCCCCGAGCAGTGTCCCCCCCAGCCAGCTTCCCCCAGTTTATGTACTGAGCATGACGTCCCATGGTATGGAATGTTTCTTTGGCCAGTGTGGCTGTGCCCCCTCCCAGCTTCTTGTGCACCTCCAGCCTTCTCAGTTGGTAGAACATGGGAAACTAGAAAGTCCTTGGCTAGTGTAAGCATTACCTAGCAACAACTAAAACATCGGTGTGTTATCAAC
>NW_008825615.1:19584471-19610106 GCF_000699105.1 Pygoscelis adeliae
TCACATGGTATGGAATGTCCCTTTGGCCAGTGTGGCTGTGCCCCCTCCCAGCTTCTTGTGCACCTCCAGCCTTCTCAGTCGGTAGAGCATGGAAAACTAGAAAGTCCTTGGCTAGTGTAAGCATTACCTAGCAACAACTAAAACATGGGTGCATTATCAACTTTGTTCTCACCCTAAATCCAAAACACAGCACTGTACCAGCTACTAGGAAGGAAATTAACTCTATCCCTGCCGAAACCAGGACAACGGAGCATGTTGTATATATGCTGGGTAACAAAAGACTGCCTTGTTATCCTTTTCTAGCCTTTGGACCTAGAAGTAAGGGAAATAGGTTTCTGTTTGTTTGAATTTCCACAGAATTTGATTTAGTAAAAAATTTTGTTTTTTATCAAACCCGTCTCATGAAAATAATCTGACCATATTTTGGGATTAAATTTTTTCAGTTGTAATTTAGTTATATCAGTGTGATTTGCTATGTCTTTTCAATAAATTAAGAAAACCAAATCCACGTTTATCTGAATTAATATAACAAGATTATCAAGAGGAATAGATATGCTATGGCTGATATTTTAGTGTGTTAAATTCATCTGTGGAAGAATGAAATATTCAGTCGCTAGAATATGAATTTAGACATCAGCTGTTTTTGAGAAGACATTTAAAAATTGAAGTTAATTACAATTATAAATTAAAATAATTTCTTGTCAGCTCTAAAATATGTTTGGGTTTGTTCACTATTATTCTTTTTTAAACTAGTAGTTACATTATGGCTGATACTGTCAGAATGAAATGAATCGTGTTGTTCAGACTAGCTTCTGAACAAGGAAAAAAAAAAAGGCAAAGCAGGTCTGTGTGAATATTTCAGTATGTCTTTTTCCATCTGTCTCTGTATGTTGTTTTTAGCACTTCAAATAATTTTTCAAATACTTTTAAATAGTTTTTATCCATGTCAAATAAATTGTGTTCAGTTATGCCCTTACCATTACGCAGTCACCTTGTGATGCATGCATAAATGACTAATGGTACTGGGATTTAAAGTTTCGTGAAGTGTCTTGGCTTCCTTGTGTAATTCTCTTACACGTTTCCCATAGGTGAGGGGAGTAAAGCTGTTCTTTCAGCTTTGTTTTCTTCATGTAAGCAGGTGATTGATGAACCTGTAGTAATGAGAAGAAAAATCTAAGACTGCCTTGTCTTTCTTAGAAAATAATGAAAACTAAATTTATCCAACATTTTTAGAATAATAAGTTACTTAGGTGTCTAATTTTTTTAAAACTTCCTTGATTGTTTTGGAGGAATTGAGTCACTATGATGGTGTGATCATGTCAGCCTTCTGTTGACTGAATTGAGTAACAGGAACTAGATAGTCAAGGGAGGAAATAATGCAGAGAATTTCTTTTGTTTTTCACATGATTTTTGAATTAACTTTGGTACATGTTAATGCATTGCTAACTTTTTTTTAGCAATAGACTTTATACTTTTGACAAGGGCATTAAAAATGTGTAATGTTCAAGCTACAGATAAGTTATCATCCATCAAATTCTGGTGGTAAACTCAATATCTTCCTAGCTTAAAGCTCTTAAATTAATTTTGATCTCTGATTTATTTTTATTATCTATTTATTGAGAAATATTTCTTTAGGAGTAGTCATTTGAGAGATACACCATCATGTTTAAAAGGGTGTTCTGTATGAAAGGAGAATCCAGGAAACTTCAATTATGTGTTCCTTAATTTACTAGGAAGCAGTAGCTTAGTTTTGGTTTGTTTTGGCATCTAGTTTCATAAGATGAAGTTAAATTGTGGAGTTCTTGCTTCTTATTTTCAGATAGGTGAAACAATAGGAAATACTATATCTTGCATTAAAATGTTAATGCTAAAAATGTAACCTTATTCCTTCCAAAAGATAAACTGTTTAATTTTATTTCTCCAGCAATGTTTCTTCTTGGATACTCTAAGCTATGATAATAGAATATGACTTATAAAATTATTTTATTTGTGCACAATGTGCTGGATTATAATTTCTCTCTGAAGTGCTTTAATATTAAATCCATATTTTTATGTGGAGTCCCAAAGTGGTATTTGGTGTTTCTTAGAGTCATGGCAGAGCTAATTCCTGACCCAGAGACTGTGGAAAATAAGATGACTCTGCACGTAGGAGTTCAGGGATATGCAGTAGTTGAGGGCACCTGAAAGAATAGATAAAGAGAATTCAAAGAAAAGTGTTCTTAGGGTTTTTTTTTTATTTTTAATTTCATAACCTATTCTTCTTGTTCTTGTCAAGTCTTACTTTTCCTTCCTATTTTTGAACCGCAATGCATTATTCATCTGATAATACCCTGTTCTTACTATCTTGATAACAACCTACCCAGTTTTGGTGAAACCCTTCATATAGACAAAAGGAGCGAGACCTAACTGTGCTTTATCCTACCTCCTATTGGGTATGTTATGAGACAGAATTAGCTATGAGGAAGAGTCTGGTCTGGATGCTCCATTCCCATGCTGAGAAGAAGTCACATTAGGGAAATAGAAGCAAACAACCCAATTTTTTCTACCTTTTGGCAGCTGGCAAGTCTGAAATAATGTGGAAGGTGGTACTGCTGTGGGACACATCCTCACCTAGTTAAGTTTGCTTGTTGGCCTGAGGCAGTGCAGTTGTACATGATAGATGTATACAAGTTAGTTGTTAATGTAGCTGGCCTTTGGACTTCTGGGTTTTTTATTTGTTTCTGTCAGAAAGGACAATACTGAAAAGAATTGTTACTGCTGCAGCAAGAGGTTCAAGCTGAGGGAATTAATTTGGAGATCTCTGTCATGTATATACAAGTAAATGAAGCTATTCAAATGAGATGCATCCCAAGAAATTATTAGCTATGTCAGCGAAGGATATTGACACTGGGGAGGGGTCCTTAGCAGACCGCCTAAAAGCTACTGCATTTCTTGAGTTTGGTTCTGCTGGCAAAAATGTTTGGACTTACTAATCAGCAAAAGATAAATTTGGTGAAGGCATAATCAGTTAGTCTCTTATCTGTCTGTAGTGTCTTGACTCACTTAAGGTTTAAGGCAGCCATTTTAGGAAGACTTAATAATGCTTAAGCCTGTGTTTGTTGCTAAGGAGACGCTAGTATGAATCATGTGTTGACTACTTACATTCTTGGCAGGTGTTTTCGAATGTGATACATTGCAGAACTTACATACTCAGCACACCAAGGGAACAATATGTTTTAAACAGCTAAGGCCGGCAGCAAACCTTTTTCACTGGTAGGTAGCACCAGTTGTGAAACTCAAGCATTATGAATCTTTTTGTAACCTTCAAACCAGAGGGATCATTAGACGTGTAATTTAATCTTCTGTACCTGTTACAGAGGTCTTACCCCATATTGAGCTCAGTAGTTTATGTTTGCAAAAAAATAAATAAATACCATGCACATTTCAAAGATGTCACAGAGGCTCCACTACGTTCTGGTAATTTGTTCTAATAGTTAATTGGCCTCACTCTTTAAAAAAAAAAAAGGGCAATTTGAAAATTGCTTTTTTCTGTCTTCCTCCATTTGAGTAAAGAGCCTTTATTAAGCAGTATTTTCTTCCCACAAAGAAGCACAGTAATCAAGTCACCATCAATCTTTTTTCATTAGATAAACAGATTCACTTGTGTATTGCTCATAGATATTTACTTCATTCTCAAGTCACTTTTGTAGCTCTCTTATGTATCTCCCTTTTCACAGCATCCTTTTAAGAATATAAACTCCAGTACTGCATGTAGTATTTGTGGTTTCAACAAGGCCATGTGTTGAAATAAAATAGTCTTTTGTATTTCTATCCACTACTCTGTTTTTTTCATATGTCAAAAAATTGCATCAACGCTCTTCTGCCACAGCATTCCAACAAGAACTACTGTTATTTGATACATTGATACCTTGGCCATTGCCAAAAGTCAGTCTCTTGGAAAATGTTTTCTGATAAACAACTGCATTTGACCATGTTTAAAATTTGTGTGGTTTAGGGTCTAGTTTTTTTGGTTGGTTGGTTTTGATTTTGTTTGGGTTTGTTTTGGGGTTTTTTTTTTTTTTTAGAACTAGGTTACCAAGTAGTCCTTATGTATAACTTCCCTGTTCTCATTGCTTTTTATATCAACAGTAATTTTAATGTTAGTCACTGATGGAAAAAGCCAAGTAGCTGCAAGCTTCCTGCCAGCCCCTGCAGAACTGGGCTTTTTTAAATTGACAGGTTTTTTGGTTTTTTAAGTGTTCTCAAACCATGTCTCAAAATCTCAGTGCTATGAGTTCATAGGCTGTATGTGTTGCAAGAAAAGGCTATCTAAATCTGTAAGTATTTTTATTTTCCCTATATATTAATATTGTACATGTACAATTGCTTTTCTGAACCTAGTATCTGAGAGAAAGAGCTATGAAAAAAGAATGCTGGGAATCAGGCTGTCTTGTAGTATGTTCTGTCAGCTGCTTCTAGACTGACTGTCCTGCATCTTGTGGCAACTTCTTCTATTCTGAATATTTAAAGCTTTTAACAAGACAAATTGAGGGAACTGTGGCGATTTGGGGGTGAGGATTCTGCCTTTGCAAACAAAAATAATAAAATTCTTTCTATCTAGCTTTATTCCATTTAAAAAAAAAGTTGAACAACAAATCTACTAAAGGATGCTTACAGATAAAAATCATATCTAACTTAGGACTTCATTAAGTACTCCCGAATAATGAAAGATACTAAATAATCATCTCCAAATAGTGAGATGCTAAAGTACAGCTCTTAACTTAGTATTATAGTCAGTGTTTTGCAACACAGATGCACCAAATCATATTTCAAATGATAGCGTTAGTAAGTGAATAAGATTGATGTGCAGATGTCCAGATTTTTCTTACAACTTGCTGAAAAAAAGAGATATTTCCTGTCCTGCATTCAGCTACTTCCAAAACTATTGCTGTAAGGTTTGTTTCTCTCTCCTCCTTTCCTCAGACTTTCTTCTTCCAGAAAGGATAGTATGGACTTGCAGGTTGAAAACTTATTTGTAGAAGAGTTATTACTTTAAAAACTGGTTTTCAATAATTCAGCGAGGAAGAAGCAGTGATTTTGTGGTGGTTCTGGCTCTTGTATTTCTAATGGTCAGGCTAAGTCTTTTTAAATTTCTATCAATGAATTCCCCTAGTTAGTTTTGGATGTTCTGGTCTTAATTCTCTGCCAGTTTGGATGTCGCTGTTTATTATTAAAACAATATCCTTGTGCATGATAAAATTATAGGTGATAGCATTCTGTAATTCAGCTCTGTCCTTGCAGAAATTAATGTATGACTCCCAGTTTGTGAATGGCAGATTTTCCTGAGCTCCCAACAGCTTCAGGCATTCTCATTGTGTATGTCATCCTCGGAAAGCAAGCTGTAGCAACAATGATACCTCTGTTAAGGCTGTTAATATAAGTCTTTCCATAATGTTGCTGGTGTTTATAGATTAATCAATAACTTGGAAGGGGAGATGTCTGTGAAGTTAAGCAACTTTCTCCTCTACAGCCAGTTTCGTCTTCAGCTTAAGTGTACTTGACATTTTGGAACCAGTTACAGCGAAATATGCCACAAGCAAGTAGAGGTACGGGACAGCTATAGCTGAAGAATTCTGTACTTCAGATGTTTTCTCCTTCAATATCCTTTCTGCATACCTTGTATTTGTCGATAGATGCAATGACATCCCTAATAGATAAAATTGCCACAGGTTTCTTTCTGAAATTGAATAAGATTAAATAAGCATTTTTATTTTCGGAGTTCAGATAAAGTATTCAACCATTTGTTATCTCAGGCTTAATTTAAAAAAAAAAAAAATCTAGATCCAGTAGTGCCCATACTTACAGTTGGGCTTGACTTACATTACTGGAATTAAACTGCAAGGTTAAGAAAGACCTAAATCAACTTCTCTAATTTAATAGTGCTTTGGAAAGTTTTTAAATCCTGTTCTATCTGAGCAGGAAAAGGTTTCCTTTTTAAAGTGACACATGACTTAAGAGTTGTCCAGAATTCTAGTCATGTGTTTAACTTTAATCGTATTGACTTCCAAGGAGTTAAATGTATGCTTAAAAGGAGATTCTTGCTGATGTACCATGCTGCAAAAGCTAGCTGAATAGTGTGATCGCTTCTTTTTGGAAATCTTTCTTTAGTGTACCACATGTGATACAGATTATAAACATTTGAGGTAGGTATAGCTTGGGCAGTCACTTACAGGAAACATCTCCAGACTACTGGTATCCTGTAGCAGTAGTATAAGCAATTTCAGTGATCTGTCAAGCAGCCAGCTAGAATTGAGTAATCACCTCTCTTGATTTCACAACAAACAAGTCTGAATCTCCTGAAGGTGAGTGTGAAATTCACCAAGAAATTCACTGCTGCCCACTGAGGATTTTTAAACACAGGATTGGGCTATGAATTTAAACTGTAGGTATGGATCACTAGGTCAGGTTAATATACAATGTAGAAACCAGTCATTTCTAACTACCACCGTCTGTAACTATTTACATCTAAATGCCAATATATCCACAAGCATATGGGACTTTTACGGAACTCATGCATCATGGTACAGATTAGGAGTTGTTTAATGTTACTGAAGTCTTCAGTAGTTCTCATGTGATAGTTTCTAACATTAAGACATTGATAGACACCGCATTTAAAAAAAAAAAAAAACACACCACACACACCAAAAAAAACCCCAAAAACAAAAACTCTGGAAAATGTCTTTGGAAGTAGAATGGCAAAGAATTCTGCCCCAAATTTTTAGCCCAAATTTGTGTGTGATGTTAGGAAAGGCTGTAAATGCTGAAAATGTATTAAGGAAAAAATAAACTTTATAGTAACATGATACGCTGGTAATGCTTTACTTTAGCCATGGCTGCATGTTAATGGTTTATTAAAGATCTTTGATTTATATTTCTATAACTGTAAATAAGTACACTTACAGATGCTATAAGTATTAGTTAACTTTCAACGTGCTTTTGAGAAAGCCTTGAATACTTTAATAACAAAAATGTGCCTTTGAAATGAGATCTCATTCCTGTGTGTTCTCTAGTGTAGAAAACAATGTACCCCTAATCCTGGTTTATGCGTTTACGTTTTAACAAAGTAAAGAGAATGCTCGGTTGGAACCCAGAGGGCAAACGTGTGCTTACGCAGAGCAGGAACTCACCAACAAGTGCATTTTTAATGAGACATATTTACTCTGGCCATTACCTTCACTTTCTGTGGTGGTTCTTGTCCTTCATCTTTTCTTTGTTTCTTATTCCTCCATGATACAATCAGTGTTTCAAACTGAATCTCCTCTTGTTTACATGTCCGTAAGTCTGAAAGTAATTTGGTTAAAGTAGGTTCATCTAGTCAGGGGCAATATGTGAAGCAGGAGGAGCCTGCTTAGGGCCTTTATCTCTGTGGCATTTTTTTTCCTTGCTTTTTGTTTTGTTTCAAATTACAGTGATGACAAACATTTTGGTTGAGCATTCTCTCCTCTAATAGATGAGCCTCACAGAATGAAGAGGCACTGTGGCCTTCTATTTTTCTCTTCTTTCCTGACTTTCCTGACTGCATCCCTTTAGCTTCCCATATCATTTTTGTATTCTTGCCCCCCACCCACTGACACACTTCTCCCCTCTCAGCTGAGTGTGCTCCCCCTTTCTCCCTCCTTGCAGCTGTGTTGCAGGCTTCCCGTTGTCATAGTGACAGTGGGCAACTGATCAGAAAGGAAAAGAAAAGAAATAGAGGACAGCACCAACAACCACCTTCGATCCCAGGAAAAAGCCAGCGCTGTTATAATTGCTGCCTCACTTGAGCAGACACCCAACACTTCGGAAATCTGACACTGCTTGACTACTTTCACCTCCTTATTTCATAATGAAAACATAATCAAGACCTAAGCTTTTGTACTTAAACCGTCATGGAGCAGCAGGGTAAAGTCAGTAGGGTGCTGGGTTAAGGGGAAAGGCATGTCGGTAAACTTAGAGCTTGGTCTCTGGCTGCTCAAGTGCTTCATCGTTCTGTATCTCAGTTCATCACCTGTAGAAGCAGGAGGTTCGATTGTTTTGTAGATCTCTGAGAGGTTTCTGATCACTATTAATGTACGTGATATTTTCGTTTTGGCTAATAGTTCTATAGTTGGTTGCATGTAAAATTATAACCTCCACTGCTCTGCTATTGCTTATGAACCTGTTAGTATTGAACCAAAGCAACATGTTGCTGTCCTACATGTCAAGACTCAAATATCCCCTGACAGACAACACACTTGTGAATACTAAGCATAAGAATGTGACCCTGGCTCATCCTCTTGCTGTTAGGGCTCATGTTGCTCTTTCTCTCTAACAAGATTTGTTTCAATGCAGTATTTTCAATTCTCATGTTAAAAAAAAATAGGGAGCAGGGGAGGAGGAAAGCAGTTTGAATGCAGAATACCTATTGTTATATATTGCCCTGCTGTTTAAATACTCTGAACACTGTAAAAACAGAGTAGAAAGCTCATTGCTAACGCAAAGGGGCTTACGATCAGTATGGCTGAGTGGACAAGGAAAATGAAGACAGCAGGAAAAAGAAAGTGTGAGTAGTAGTAACCATGTCTTTTTTTTCTTAAACAGTTTTATGTAAGTGTTTCGTATAACATACAGAAAATGCTGCTATCTCATGTTGGAAGTCAGAATCAGGCCTACCCAATGATTTCATTTCATTGTTATTCTGTTATAGCAGCTGTTTTAATTTATGGCACTTTGTAGGCTTACAACCACACATTGATATAGCTTCCAGTAGACTGTCTCCATTCAGTCTCCACTTGGGAAATTTCTTGATCTCATATCCTTTGCCTTTGGTTACTGCCCTCTGCAAAATTTACAGGTAGCAGTCTCTTAAAGTACTGAACAACCCTCTGTACAACTGTAACCTGTGCCAAGGAAGCTTTGAAAATTGTCCTCCATCCATCTCCCTTTCCCAATACTTTTGTTAAATAATTTTGTTTGCTACTTTCATGCTATCTTCCTTCCATTTTATCCCTGCAAGTGGAAATTGGCTCATAATTGGAGTATGCCCTGTTAGTGATTTGAATATCAGAGCCTTCTGTATATTAGACTAATGGAGAGAAAGGAAGTCCCATACTTCACTGTAGAATCATGATTGCTCCGTATCACAGGATTTGCATTGCACATGCCATGCATCAGCCTCACTCTCTCTCTTCCAGCGATCTGTGGAGGGCTGAAAAGAATTGAAGTTATGTTAATATAGCAAAAGACAGAAATACCAGTGCAAACAAATTTATTGCTGTAATCTGGCCAAAACGCGCTACAAGCAATCTAAGTGCATTCCAACGATCCCAAGTTGCTTCGAACAGCATGTTTTGGCTGACCAAAGCTACTGCAGTTTTTCTTATTGCTACCAAAGTTGTGTATTCCTTTGCTGCATCTATGTACCATTAGTTTAATTTCCCAGCTGCTTTGGCAGTATGCAACTGCATGAGTAGGCATTCGGGCAAATATGCAGTCTCTCCTGATAAAGAGCGAATCGCTTCAACAGCTGCATCACTGGTTCACAGTACTAGATGCTTTGTATCCAGCTGATCATGCTCCACCTCACAAACTCCTCTGCATGAAATCTGAGTGTTCTCAGACTCTCAGCTGGTATAACCAGCACAGCTGTATTGACGTGAATGAATCTGCTAGTTTACAGTAGCTGAGCACCTGGCTCCATATGGTTGTAGTGGGGAACATGACCTTCACTGACCTGTGGGCCACTGCTAACGTTTCCTCCTTTTCTTGATGCAGATATTATAAACAGTAGTCTTGAGCCTCCAGTCTTTGCCCAGCTGGTCTAATGACAGGTGAAGTTTTGTGTGAATTCACACAAAATTCTGTACTTTTCCATAAGGATTGATTTACCTTACTTTCTCAGAGCTATTTATTTCTGGGTGCGTTGATGATATTTGGCAAGGACTTCCATATATCTCACTCTACAAACTATCTCTCTGCACTGTGCTGCTGAGGGGAGTAGGAGAGAACTCAGAACCAGTTTTACTGAACTAGTTTTGCTTCGTTAGGCTGATGATACCAATTTTTTACCAATCTAATTTAATAAGCATGAATGAAAGGTTTCTTAAGTTGCTTTTTTACAAGGGATTATTTAAAAGCTGAATTCATAAATGTTAGAAACATTGAGAGAATGCAACATAAGCCTAATTCACTGATAAGTCCAACTTTAAGGTGTGTAGAAGAGGATGCGAAATGCCATGTGACCTGAAGTCCTGACTGCTAGAAACAGATTCTGCCAATTCAAATTTGTTTAGTACATTAGTCTCAGTGGGTGATGTGGTGGTGGGATTTTTGGAACCAGGAGCAAGGTGTGAGTGTAACACTGACCTGGATATCAGCATCCTTGCACAGCTAACCACAAAAATAAATTTATTCTGTTACTTTGCTTTTCACTGGCAAATAGAAATTGCACTGTCAAAATGCCAGATATAATATTAGATAAAAACTTTGTTTTGGTAGCTTGAATAATAGAATAACTAGATGGAAAAATCTTAAGTATAATGGAACTGTAATGGTTGCAACACCTTAAAGAGAACCTAACAACCATTTAATAAAAGCAACACCTTAAAGAGAACCTAACAAACATTTAATAAAAAAGACGCATCCTTAATGCACCATGAACTTAATTCCTTTCATGCTTCTGTCTTAAATCCAACTTAGGTACTTTCTCATCTGGATGGCTTAGGTTTGCAGTATGTTCACAGGCCACTCCATTCTGTTTACATTTTTAGGATGCACTCAACTCCATTAGTATATCAGCATTTCTTGAGTATTTACAAATGGAAACATCTTTTCTCAGTCTGGACAAATAAATAGCTCTATCTAATTTTTTGGTCATTGTCTCTCTAAAGATGAGGAGTTAGAAGCTCTTTATTACGTGTCTTTTTTTTTTTATAGAATGCTTTGTTATCCTGATTATAAAACAAAGTATAAGATATGATTTCCAAAAATGACAAAGGCATGCAGCTGTTTAGTTGATAGGAGAGTGATTTGCTGTGAAACTTTATGAAAGGTGACTATCATTAAATATAGGAATTATATCTGTAGTTACTCAGCTAGCATTTTAGAGGAAGCAGCAAATAAAGTGAAAATGTCTCAAGTAGTTCTTAGTGCTCAAGTGTAGCACCTGTTCTTTCCCAGCCTTCATTCAATATACTAAAAAGCCTTAGTTCTTTTATACTTAACTAACAAATTTAGGTTAGTTTTCCATTAACTTTTAAGTCCATTATTTGTCTGTTTTCAGTCTCAGCTATTCCCATGTGTCTTTATATCTCTGTCCGTCATCTATACGGATGCTGACACAGTAAGATCAAACATCTTTGGGTGCTGTTTTAATAAACAATTGTGTTGGGTTTAAAGACAAGATAGCTGAATTAAGTATGCACATTTATTAAGAGTCATTCCCCAGAGAACTTGACTTCACTAAATGCTCAGATCAATGCACTTTTCATATCACAAGCTATGTAAAATAGTAAAGATTCTGCTGTGGAAGCCTAAATGTATAAAGACATGAGCAAAAATATGCATACAGGAATGTGGTTGAAATTGAGACAGTATTGATAGATCCGCATGGAGGGGCAGCAACTGCTGAAGGCTCCGGGGCTGGTCTGCAGGTCTATAACACTTCATACCGTGAACTGCTGCAGTAGAACAGGTTTGTGCAAGGACCTGATTTTATTCCACCTCTTCATTGAAGCATATGAGAATACTCTACTGAACTGCTCATATAATTAGAGTGAAGCATCTAGTGATATTATAGCAAGTGATGATAATAAAGTCTAGCTAGATCAGACTTACCATTTGGAGGAGCCTGCCTCTTTTTATGTGACCACAGAAAGGGGAGTGAATATTATGGTAGCTTATACATCTCAGTTAAACACCTTAGCTGAACTGTAGCATTTTTACTGAAAAGAACATAGTGTCCATCCTTCCTGTTCTTCTGCCAAAGAAAAGAATTGATTGATTCTTTGTTCAGTGCTTCTTTATTTGGTATATAGGTGAACACTGTAGAGGAGAGAAAAGTTAATTGTGCTTGTTACAGCTCCTTAAGAAATGGAAATACATAGCCTTAGGATAAATGGGAAGACTTAAAGTAATAAAACAGTGATACAGCTCTTTTGCCTTCATCTCAGGATCCAGGTTTAATCTTGTCCTTTTTTGCCAGCTTTTCTCTTCCTGCAAAAAATGCTAGATTTTCTTGACATCTCCTTTGTAGCACTCGCCAATGGAAATCTCCCATTTACCTCCATTACTAACTCACTGTCTCTTGGGCTTTTTGTGTTTATTTTGGGCCACACACACACACACGTTTTCTGATGCCCGTTTTGGTTTTTCTGCTCTTCAGTGATTCTTTAACTACATTTGCCTATGATTGTTTTAAGGTATACAGGTGCCTGGTGAAGTAAGTACTCATAGTCAGTTCTGAAATGCTGCTCAGCTGAACTTTGGTACCATAATCTTGAATATACTATTCATGAATAGACTGTTTAATGCTAAATATTATACAGCTTTGGATGGAGATATTTTTGTTTTTTTCTCTGAAATGGAAGAAGAATTTATCAAGGAAGAATGAAAGATTATCAAATATAATATGCAGTGTTTCCTTACTTCATATGTATTACACATGTATGTATCTGTTTCTAATTTCAAGCAGATTGTAAGATATTTTAGTGATTGCATGGAATTTAGATGTATGTTTAAGTAATCTCAGAAATTACTTTTCCCAAGAAAAAAATCCTGTTACAGTATTTTCTTTGACATACCTTTAGAAATTGTAATGGTATAGAGCATCTGCTAATAATCAGAAATGTTTGCATTTGAAAATAAGCATCACACTTTGTTTAGTGCAAAACCATATATATATGCATAGAGAACTTCAGCAAAAGCTTTATAGATGATGTAGTAAGTTTTGCACATATGCAGAAAAATATCTAAAAATGCAATGGTTAAATTAGTTGAATGTGTTCTGTAGTGATCATCTACAGTGCTTTTCCTTTTCACTCTAACTCTGGCATTTTTGTTTTATTAAATACATTCTTGGTAAAATATGTGTATTAAAGTGAAATGCCTCTAGCAGTTATACTACAAGCTGTATAAACTTTCATTGTGTATTATATAGCCGTTAGTTCAAATGTATTTACAAGGCTTTTATACTTCCCTTTTTTATATCTTCCCTTTTAATGGCAGTAATTCTGTACACTTAAACTTGTTTGCAGTGAAATGCTTATTTTAAAAGCCAAGTAAATGGAAAGCCCTGAATTATTTTGAGCTGTTTGCACTCTATTTTCTGGTGAACTTCTGCCAGCTTTTTGTGTCACCGTACTTGTTAGTACAGTGGAAGTTCTCTCTACCTGCTGCAGTGTAAGGTAATGGCAGAAGCGCATCTTGTGTGAAGTCCTGGTTAGCATGTATCTCCTTCAGAGGATGAACGAGTAGTAAAATTTAGGCAGCAGTCTCCCTTGATGTTGCTCAGACAGAGAAGTAGCCAACACCACAGAGCCAGGCACCTGCAATCTCCATACAGATGGCCACCATTCCCAGTTCTGCTTTCACAGTGGTCAGTTGCTCTGGCCCTTATCTCCAGAGAACCTAAAGCCATTGCTGCGGTTTGTTGGTCATGTCACTTGCTGCAAGATTTTTGTGAAGTCTTTAGTATTCCAGAATGAAAAAGGTCCTGTGAACACAGGAACTGACTCCCAAACTGCCAATTCTTTGAGAAGACAGAAACCTGTACTGTGTGGCCTCTTGTCCAGCTTGACTAAAGATAGCTTTTATGAAGGGGGCAGGAGGGGGACTTAACAACCATTGCTTGTGGCGATTTCAAACTCAAGCATTCCAGTGAAACCTTAAGAAACTTGGTTTTGCTAATGAGATGTGCAGGTAGCTTGTAACCTTACTACAGATTTCTTGGACTTTGTTTTTGGTTTAAAGAAGCTAATTTTGTAGAGTTTCTGTCCTACTTTCTCTTTGTTCATCAGTGTATAAGTAAATGACCCACTTTCTCATGGTTCATTTTGCATCTCTTTTAGTTGTCCTTTGGAAAGAATTGAAACAGAGCTGATATGTGCATAAAACCCTGTATCTTTAGGACCTGTAAAAACATAGTACATTGGTGTTGTGGTTTGGTTTGGTATCTTTTTTTAAAGCACTTTTTCATAAAGTAAACAGCCATCCAGGTTTCTTTATACAAAAAAATAAAACCTTACTTTCCAAGAAAGCAATTTTGATCTCCTCTATCCCCACAGAAAATGCTCAGGTTGATACATATGCAATAATTTTTCATGTGCTTCATGAGTAGCATTTGATAGCCATGAGAGTAATGGTAGTATAGTGTAAAAGCGCTTGGGTAGTTTGTAGAGATAGGAACAGCAACAATCATGTAAGATATATAATTATTACAGAAGCACACATCTTTTTAAATGTATGATACCTACTTAGCCAGCCTGCATTGTCTAATCAGCTGCAAAAATTTGTGTGTTCTCAAGGTGAAAAAGAAAAGGCCAAATGAAGCTATAGTCTTTGACTTCAGCAAAACATTTGCATTTGCAATGAGCCTTTTTTTTTTTCCATTTGTTAGTTAATTAAAGTTAAGGAAACTGTTACTGCTTAAACAAATTGAAAAATCGTTCTCAGACCTATGTTCCTTGCATCGATGTGTGTGTGTGGATTGAGTGTACGTATCATTAAAGCAAAGCAAGCTTAGTGTCTGTTTCTTTATGTATCCAGCTGGGATCGTGAATACTCATGGCTGTATGCTGAAAGAGCAGAGAAGCAGCAGAGTGAGTTGTAATGGCATCTTCAGTTTCTCCCCATTCAGATGACGTGACTGTCGCATCAGGATGTTGTGAAAAGTCTGTTTTTAGACACAATCAATAACTAAGGCATTGGTTGGTGGGGCTGTGAGAAGAAATGTGACTCTTGACTTTGTCTGGGGTGGAGTTTGGTTCACAAGAGGCACATTGCAACAGCAACCATTAGGTTCAACATCCTACTGAAACAACAACAACAAAAAAAAACCACCAAAAGATCCACAACAGTTGTGATCCACTTCAAGAAGGGACACTACACAAAAATAAAGATACCTACTAAAAAGAACCTTAAAAAGGTCAGCTAAGAGAAGGAGGTTGTACCAGGTGGTGTGGAAGCTACTTAAGGACATCATATGTGTTCTTATCACCATATGTGATATTCAAGGCCAGTGCCCACCACTTGTCATGAAAGGCTTGAGGAAAAAGCGAAAGGAAGACAGCAGAGAGAAGAACTAAAAGAAGTTGTTACAAAGAAGTAGGTGTCCTTTAAAAAGCTGAATTCACACCCAAATGATGTTTGAAACAGATTTAAATGTAAAAACATGGTAAGACAGGCTAAGGAATATTTGAGCAAATGGTACAAAGAATTAAAACCGGTAATAGGTCTTACTTCTGATGCATCAGGAGTAATGCGCCTGCCAGTCTTTTTAGCCAATGATCATGGTGTAGAAGGAATACTTAGGGAGGCCTGTTTCAGAGAAGTTAAATAAATTCTTTGCATTGATGTTATCTGTGGAAAAAAACCATGGAGAATCCTATGCTGGAACATTCTTTCTTGGGTTTTCTCAAAGGGTATGTGAAACGGATGTGATTTAATGGTCATGCAACAAAATAAATGATAAAATAAAATCACTAGTACCAGATTTTATTCACCTAAAATTTCTGAAAGAATTCAAGGGGGAAAATCGCCTATGTTACTGGTAGTGAAGCATAACCACTTCCTTTTCAAATTGCCTTGTTAACAGAGACTTTGAGGCTGGATAGTGTGATGCCAGTTTTTTAAAACTGTTCTTAAATCATCCAGGGAACTGCAAGCCTGTAATCCTTGTGTTGGCCCTAGGCAGTTCAGCGCAAATTATAATGCAAAACAAGATTTGTGGATGCCCGAAAACCTGTGATCTGCATGGGAAAGATCAACATGAGGTTTGCAAAGAGGAAATCTACACATATCTTGGAATTCTATATATGTGGATAAGGGTGTTAGAGTTGATGTGGTTTCCTTGAATTTCCACAAAGTTTTTGAAAAAGCCCCTCACCAAAGGGGCACACAGACATAATGTGAAAGGGAAAGTTCCAGAATAGATAAGTAGATTAAGAGAATGCAGCAGTTCTCAAAACCGGGAGGTCACAACTGGAAGCTTGTGTTCGGTAGATGGTCAAGTAAAAAGAGTAAGCAGTGAAGTCAGAAGGTTTCCTGATGGCTACACAGATATTGACTGCGCTAGAGGAAGAGCTGGGTGCACCGTAACCTCAGATTGAATGATTTGTCAAAAATGGCAGGTGAAACACATTTTAGATAGTTGTCAAGTGAGGCACTTAGGAAAAAAGCAACCAGTCAAAATTCACCTGCAAAATGTTGGGCTCAGAGCTGGCTGTTACAAGCAAGAGTAAGATTTTACACTATGATAAATAACTCTGTGAAAACATTTCAGCACTCAGCAGCAGTCAAAAAGCAAATAAAATGATGGCAATTATTAGGGTAAGAAGTACAAAAGAAGGAACATCGTTATACCACTGTATATCCAAAGTTTACCTTATCTTGAATGCAGTGTATGGCTACTGTTTGATACAGGTTGTAGTACTAGGTAGATGTTTGTTGTGACCAAGTACGGTTCCTCTTATGGCAGAAATTTGACATAGCTTATGAGTAAGAGAAATTAATCTGTATATACAGTCAGATAAACATTGAGGATTGAAGACTCTGGCAGACCATGATATCTGCCTTTACTTATTATTCTCACTACAGTTAATTGGATTTGCTTTAAATCTAAGAGGTAGTACTCTGTTGTGGTAGGCAGCGTATATGCAACATTTGACGGTTTTATATGAATTCTTCATCTGTGAGTATATAAACATAGTATGAATGAACAAATGAAAGATGGTCCCTATCCTAAACAGCTTCCCATCTTTTGCAATTTTCTCCAGCGTCAAAAGTGGTGTAGATTACTAAAACCTTTGAAGTGGTTTTTTTTCTGATTTCAAATGATGATTTGAAACAATTTCTAAAAAAAAAGAGTGTAAAAATACTACCGTCGTCTTGTGCTCCTGAGATCTTTTCAGTATTGCTTTTATTCTAATGAACCATTACATTTTACTGTATTCGTTAGCCACAGCTTTTCACTCGTGGCCAAATTGTAGCTGCTGATATCTTAATTGGCACTAAAAATAACATTTTTTTCCCTTGCAAGATCCTAAACCAAAATTAAATTCCTCTGCATTGACTGCTTGGTACACCATGGAAAATCCATCCAGTATATCAGGGAGAAGAAGAGAGTTTAAACTGGATGAAAAATCAGGAGAGACACATGTCCTGTTTCATCTGAGCAAAAGAACAAAATTACCATGAACAACATCCAGAAGGCCTACTGTGGGACTTGGTCCTTGAGCAGGAGAGCCAGCTGCCATACTTGAGTCATGATGAGCACATTTTAGAGGAGATTTCTGAAGCTCAGAGGATATTCTTTGACTTTCTTTTCCTCAGTCTGCTTTCTCTCTTCATCTCTTTTTTTTTTTTTTTTTTTAATGTGCTGTTCTAAAGGTTGGTTCTAATAATATTTAGGGACCTGATTTTTAAAAATCCCTAGTACGTCAGGTTATTCTCAGATACTCAAAGCCAAACTGCAGTTTGGCATGCTGTGGAACTTTGTATACCTTAGACTTGCAGACACCTAAGTAAATAGCCTCTCATTTTTCATTGTCTTATATGATGCTTTCCCGGAGTGTTTCCATCTGCCGTTGTCTGAAGGAACTGAAATAATAGAGATAAACTTGAGGAAGCTCATCTTTTCAATCACGGAGTTGCCAGCAGTGTGTTCATGCTGATGGTTAGTCCGGATGGCAGGAACAGTCAACTGTTGCTGTTAGCCTATGTTAAGCTTTGTATTTAATCTCTTTATGTCTCCCGCTGCCCTGATGATGAATACAAAATAACTTGCTAATATAATAGAAGTTAATGAATAAAAGTCACCTTATTTGGAGTCTTGATGTAAATCATCTTTTTTATTATTTTCTGCTTTTTCTTGAAGATATAAACTGGATGTGCTAACTTTCCATTATCAAAAATCAATAAGCGGTATCTATAAACTGAGTTCTCTATTTCATTTTAAGTCTGTTTTTTGACCGATTTCTGCCTCTGTTCTGTTAAGGAGACATGCAGTTTGCATGGAGAAAACTTTTTGATGTTTCAGACCAGATCAGATAGGCTGTTAGAAGATGACTTTTTCTTTTGGTGCTGACTTTCCTTTTCAGGCTGCTCATTCCCACTTCCACATCATTCTGTCAGTCAGGCTAGCGTGACTGTGCAGCTGCATGGTAAACTGCATCAGGAAAGTAATCTAGACTAAAAATAATCCGGGGGGGGGACAAAGAAAACCCCAAAGAAAGCAGTTATTTTTAACTCTGAACAGTTCCTGAGGAGGGTGTTCTTATTAAGGCTGGAAGAAATGCTTATGAAATTACGACCGTGGCTGGAAAAATGTATGTGAGCATTCTGTCTGGAAGCCACTTTTCTCAGTCTAAGAGGGCAACAAGTCCAGACTAAACAAGTTAAAGACAATTGCTTCTGGATAATTGGATTATGTGATAAATTAAGCCACTTGTGGAGCAGAGATGGGTCTCAGGAGGGAGAGAGGTGACAGGCCATTACGGAACGGAAGGAGAAGAGTCATCAGCTCTTGTGGAATTAGGACAAGCTGTAGCTACAGTTGTGGCTATAGTTAGTATGGTCTAAAAGCTGATATTCCTTTTGACATTGCTTAAGTATGTATTAAACAACTTACTAAGATTGCTTGTGTAGTATATATTCCCTGCATTTGTTACAATTATGGTGCTTTGACTTAACAAACCTCTTCAGTCAGTGGAAAAAATTATTGGAACCAAATTCATATCTATTGAAATTTATCAGGCCTCCCTACTGGTTTGAAATGTAGAGAATCAGTCAAAAGGGTTTTTCTTCATAAAACAGTGGATTTTGTTAACTAGTAAAAATCAGTCTGATGAGCACCTTCCTCCATACTGTTAATTTTTGTAAAAGAGACTAATTCTTCTCAATTGTTGCAAGCATCTAGTCCAAATTCATTGTCTACATTTCCTTTGTAATTAATGGAAGGGGAGAGAGAGAGATGAAGACCTTCAGGGTGCATTTCCATCCCAGCTGGTTTAGGATGAGGTAAATTGCTTTCTGAAGATGCTGGCGTCTCTTTATTTATCAGAGGGAGCATAGGTCTAAGTATGCACTAAGTATTTTCTTTTCAGACAGCTAAAGTTGTGGGAGGTGAATCCCTCTGAACATTTCATTTGTTAAGATCATTGTGTGGGCTGTGACCTAAACATTATGGTTTATATTTCTTGTACAATTCTTACTTATGTTTTAGCATAGGTGTTATAACCAGGTAGCCTTGCTGGCTATAAAAACAACCAGTTCTTGAATCCCATTAAGAACTTGGCTCCTATGCATACCACACACATGTGAATTCAATAAGCTAACTGTACCGTTTGTAAAACAAGTATTTACTTACTTCTGTTTGCTTGTGAAGCTGCTCAGATTAATTATATGTCACCTTGTTCTTGCATGAGGAGGAAGAAACAGAGCCCATTTTATTACTCCTTCTTGCAAGTCAAATCGTACAAATCTTTTTGGAGTTTCTTTGGTAACTTCTGTGAGAGCCCTCCTCTTGTCTGCCAAAGTCTTACCGTGCTGGGATTATGCTAAGAAACATAGCGTTACAAGCTTGAAGAGTACAACAGATTTGTAGAATACCTTTTAAATTTTTCCTGTTATTTTTGATCCTCTATCTTATGTATGCAAACAAGGTGTTTGCTGTTCTGATCGCTGATACCCACTGAGAAAATGTTTTCATTGAGCTTTCCATACTGATGCACAGGTCTGGCTTTTCTTTTGTTTTTCCTCAGCTGATAATAGTTCACTCTAACCCTAGCAGTGAGTTGTTCAAATTAATCCCTTTTGTGTCCTTTGGTTTGCATTTGTCAACATCTAATTTCATCTGTTCCCGATGTTGCATCGCTAGTAGCTCCCACACATGGAGCAGTAGATACTAAAGAGACATTAAAATATGGGGCAAAGAATAACAAAAACTGCTAGGGGACTGCCAGTTTAACTCCTCAAGAGAACTAGGTAAAGTCTTGCATTTGATTTGTTTTCTGTGTTGGAGGAAACTCAGCACAGTTCTGATTTCCTTTCAGTTGGGTATTTATCTTAATAACACACATATAGGAAGACTTAGTTCATTCTGTGTTTTGACAGCTTCACCCTGGTCTCTTCAGACCTTCTGCTGTCCTGAGCTACCAAGGATAAGCAAACTTTTGGATTTGACTCAAAAGATCAATTATCTTAAGCCCTATTCTGCCTTCTGCACCATTTTTTTTTCAAGTGGCTTCAAACCAATTGAGGGTGCTTGGCTGCGCAACATGCTGTAGTTTTGCTGAGATTTAGTGATTCTTGGATGCTTAAAGAGCACGCTGGGCCACTTTGCTGAGAGCACAGATTAGAGTAGCTTTATTAGCAAACAGTGTGGTTCAGGTTAACAGAGGGCTGAGAAATTTTACGGAACAATGTATCTATGTTTACAGTGAAATTCACCTATTATAACACAAATACTCCCATGAAAATCCAAATTAGATCTTAAGAGGAAACATTGATATTTTGTTTATAGTATCTTTCACCATTCATATCTGCCTTCAGTTCTGATATTTTATTCCTACAGGACGACACAGACGTTATTTTTCCCACATCCCATATGTCCAAATCACGTATAAAGATATTTAGCTCAAATACCATGCGTGCGAAACATTCCACACTGTGGGTATGAGGTGACGTTTGGTGTGTCTTTAACATGCCGTGGTGTTCAATTACAATACAGCAAATTTATTTTTATGCAGCCTTCTTCATAGAAAGTATGGAAAATTGCTTTGCAGTGAGTCATGTGTCAGCTAAAGAACTAGAAGTCTTGTAGTGATATTTAAAGAGAGAAAGTGGCTCAGAGCTGACAGAGTTCAAGACAGAAAAAGAAACAGAAATGAAAGAGAGGGCCTCCAACCATGGATAAAATAGAGGCGAAGATTGGTAGGGGGAGGACTGATGAGAAAGCCAAACAAGCTGAGAATGTCAGTGGCAGTTCAGGAGATGATGCAGATCATTTGGAAACAACCGTTGGGCTTCAGGTGTCTCTCCTGCATTACACCAGCATTAGCCAAGCAAAGATTCTTTGACCCTAAGGGAATGGTGTAAAACCAGGTAAATAAGAGAATTGTGTAAAGCCAGATAAATAAGAACACTGGGCTCAGTGCACTGTGAGGAATTTTGAAACATGCAGGTAGAGGTTGAGGGAAGGATAAATGGCTTAACTTTCTAGAGCAAGACATTAGAAGAACACTGGCATTCTGCACTCCATGATGTTTAAAAGTGTGAGAATTTTGTTAGACCATGGAAGAGGGAATTTCAGTTAATTAGACAGGAATTACTATAGGCATGAATATGGACTTCAGCAGCAGTGCAGTCAAAGGGAGGATGGATTCTGGCCATCTTCCCTCGTTACTGCCAGGAGGGCTTACACTCAGAAGTGAGTGTGTAGGGAGAGTTAGTCAGTTCAGGGTCAGAGATGACTTTAGAACTCTGGCTTTGTATACAGGGATAAGATCTGAGTAAAGAAGCATGAAAGCGGTCTTGGAAAGCAAGAGGGACTTCTTTCCCTCAACGTTTGAGCCTTTTGAAGAATTCGCTAGTAAGGAAATTATAATGTAGCAAGGGAATGACAGAACCAAGACAGGCTGTTAAAGAGATCAGCAATTACTTGCCAAGGTTGCTGATGCCTTGCATGCTTTCCCTATAAAGTTGATGTCCAAGGCTGAGCTAGCAGTAAGATATCCCAAAGGAGGAGAATGTTTAAGGAGGAGAAAGTAGAAGAATCAGAAACAGATGCCTGGTGTTTTTAAGGCACAGCACTATCATGGAGGGATATCGTTGATATAAACACTATCATCTTTTATTGTGAATTACATGCATTCTTCTTGTGTTCTTGGTCAAGTCTACCAACTGGTGGTGTGGGGCTCTTGGGGGAGCTCTCTCATCCTGTGTCCCCCAGCCTGCCCATACTGTTTTTTTCCCTGGCAATCCTTTTGACCTCACTCTGTATAGAACCCTATTATCTGCCTTAAGAAAGTAAATGTGATGTAAAATATGTCGCGTGAAGGAGAGTACAGTCTTTATTGAAAGCAGAAGGGAAAAGAACTTGTCTTCTTACTCAGTGCCTTCAGAAAAGTTGGCTTTGACATAGTACTGAAAGGCATTCTAAGCATAAAAGTAATGTTAGAGCCACTCAGAAATCCCAGAACTTGAAGGGAGTAATATTTCATTGTATGCAGTTCCAAAATGCTTATTACAGATCTTATTTACAACTATCATGTCTCTTTTGAATCTGCAGAGGAGGAATATCAAGGACAAACCAAGAGAAAGCGCATTCGAAGGAAGAAACAAAAGAACAGTTTGCAAAACTCTAATAATTTACATGGAGAACAAACAGAATCTGGAATGCAAGAGACTCTTGTTCAAGATAATTTACAGCTGCAGCAGATAGACAGTCCCAAAATAAGCAAAAACAAAAAGAGGAAAATGAAGAAGAAGCGACAGAAAGAAAAAATGAGAGCAGCTGGCTTGGTAACAAAAACTACCGGTGTGGATTTTACATATCAGCCTGACAAAAACAACAGAGAAGAAGCAGCAGGCTTAAAAGACATAGATGAAAAGGCAGATAGCATTCTGGACTTCTTGCAGGCAACACAACAAATTTATTTTGCTGACAGTATGTACCACTCTTTCTCCTTTCTTTTCATGAGTATTACCGCATAGGGGAAAATAGGTATGCACTTATTATTGCTGTAGAATGGGCCAAATCTACTGGAGAAGTGTCTCTTTTGAACTCAGTAAGACATGCGAGTACTTAGTATTTGTCCCGTTTTCTGGTGTGTACATGAATATGTAAGAATCCACATCAATATAAAAAACTGTGGTTATAATCTCTTTGTTTATCTGTCTTTGAAAATATACATAATATTCCTTGCTCTTTTTTAAAACATTCCAATGCACTTGGGGTAAATGTAGTGGTTAAATTGGACCAAATTCTTCTTCCCTCTGCAAGCAAACATCCAGAAGGATTACTTGCATTCAGAGAGCTTCAAATGAGGGCAATAATTGCTAACCTAAACTACTTTCATGCTTACTATCTCTGAACCAACCTACTTTTCAGAAAGTTCTCCTCCCCAGGAGGAGATTTATTTGTGATATATAGGGAAATCTAGACAGACAGCACCCAAGAGGAAAGGGGAAGATACTGTAGGCACTGGGAAAGTGTATTGGCATAAAGCACTTGTGAACAAGATGAATGTGAACTGATGCTCAATGCACATTCCATAGCACTTTAAAAAAGATGGCATGGGTGTTATCCCTAGTGGCCTATTGAATGTTCATCTGGCCGCTAAAATCAGAGAAATTCCTGCTATCTGTTTCTTCCATTGCCTTCCTAAAAAGCTGCTTGTATGGTGCTTATGTCATAAATGCCTTTCAGAGAGAATGATGTTTTAATGGTAAGTATAGTAATTATGTGTACATACACCAGATTATGTTGGTATCATCTAGAATTAAATATGTTTTCTTAAGGGCAAGGCGGTGTGTTCTTTAGTTGCTTAGCTCAGAACATAGCTTTAAAACGATAACTGTCTTGTAAAACTGGAAAAAAGCAGTGAAATTTTTTTTTCGAAGTGCATGGCCTTGACTGTCTTTGTGGAGCTGAATGAAGAATATTAAACAGCTTCCCTACCTGTATAAGTCCATCTTAAGTCAGAGCTGTCACCTCCTAGTCTCATAAAATTCATCTTTGACTACAGAATTACTTAAAAACCCCTGTTAAGATGACATCAGGGATTTCATGTTAAATTTTTTTTCAAGATTTATATATAGAGTTTTCTTTGCTTACTGTTAAAATATTTCTGCTGTGTCAGGTCTTCATACTAAGCCTAGCATTCGAAATCCATCCTACTTTCTGGCTACTGTATTTCCATCACCAAAAATAAGAATTTTACTACTTCAGCGTACGGCTAAGTAAGCTAGAATATGTGCATTTGCTGTAGTGTAACTCCAGAGTAGCTGAGCAAGACTGTAAACTCAGATAACAGTTCTGCTGTTACTACATGACCCAGAACAGAAACCTGGTCAGTTATCCACAGCTGTGTTGCATGTTGAATTTTAAAAGAAAGTGTTGAGCTTCCAGCTTTCCTGGAAGTCAAGTTCAGGTTTTAGCAGTGGTTGACAGACTGACTGGCCCTGCTGTCAAACCTGCAGATCGGACCGTTGAGCCAGTGAGGACCTTGGAATCCACAGAGAGAAATTCTCAGGTAGAAGAAAGTTCATCTGCAGATAAGATGTCACATCCATAAATCAGAGTGTGACTAACTTTCTTGTTAGGCAAATCCCAGTTTATATATAGATCTGACATTATGCTGTTTGCCTTTTATAGTTGAGTGACTTTAACACTCCCCATTTTTTTTAGATAAAATTGGAAGCCATTGCTTTTAGCAGCATTTTCAAATGGTCACATTGGATTATACTTCTTGTACTTATGTCAGAAAGCTGAATCGGGAAAATCTGTTCTTCTCAGTTGGCTTGCTGGTAAAAACAGAAGAATTAAAGGGAGTCTGGTTAAAGGGACAGACTATACATTGTTACTGGAATGGAAGAATGAATTTATGCTTTAGTGCTGTAGAAACAATATATGTCCTTCTCTGCTGCCTTGCATGCTATAATATCCGCTTTTTAAGTAAAAACGTAAAAGTACAATAACAAGATAATTGGATGCCTCCAGAAGTGCTTTGCAGTAGTTCCACAGAGTTGTTCCCTATCTCCACATGTGTGTGCATTTTTATAATACATAGTGTGTAGGAAGCAAAACCACAGTGCTTTGGCCACAGTACAGTTTCTTCATCACACCTTCTTCTGTGCTAATTTTGAAAACTTAGATTCCTCTTGCATTTCTGTCACTATGAATCCTTTTGTCCTTTTTACTTTTTGACTTTGATACTTTCCCCTCTTACCATTGTTTTAACATTTAACAAAAAATGGGAGGAGCAAGCTGCTCTTTAGTACCTGATATTTGGTTGTAAGTTGTACTAAAAAGGAAGATGGGTAAAAAACTGGCTGGACGGCTGGGCCCAAAGAGTGGTGGTGAATGGAGTTCAATCCAGTTGGTGGCCGGTCACGAGCGGTGTTCCCCAGGGCTCAGTTTTGGGGCCAGTTCTGTTTAATATCTTTATCAATGATCTGGACGAGGGGATCGAGTGCACCCTCAGTAAGTTTGCAGACGACACCAAGTTGGGCGGCAGTGTTGATCTGCTCGAGGGTAGGAAGGCTCTGCAGAGGGATCTGGACAGGCTGGATCGATGGGCCGAGGCCAACTGTATGAGGTTCAACAAGGCCAAGTGCCGGGTCCTGCACTTCGGCCACAACAACCCCATGCAGCGCTACAGGCTTGGGGAAGAGTGGCTGGAAAGCTGCCTGGAGGAAAAG
>NW_008825615.1:19610564-19612523 GCF_000699105.1 Pygoscelis adeliae
TGTAGCGAGGTGGGTGTTGGTCTCTTCTCCCAAGTAACTGGCGAAAGGACGAGAGGAAACGGCCTTAAGTTGCACGAGGGGAGGTTTAGATTGGATATCGGGAAAAATTTCTTCACTGAAGGGGTTATCAAGCATTGGAACAGGCTGCCCAGAGAAGTGGTTGAGTCACCATCCCTGGAGGTATTTAAAAGACGGGTAGATGAGGCGCTTAGGGACATGGTTTAGTGGGCATGTTGGTGTTGGGTTGACGGTTGGACTCGATGATCTTGGAGGTCTCTTCCAACCTTAATGATTCTATGATTCTATGATTCTTTGAAAAGAAAGTATAATTAGGAAACTTCTCTGCGCCCACTGAGTATTTTTAATGTGCTTTTGCAATTGTTTTTCCAGATAAATCAGAAGGCACAGATTCTGCTGTAAATTCAGCAACTGCCCAAGAGCTTTTACAATATCTTGAATCTCGCACCATCTGTTCCTCAGATGTGACTCTTCTGCATCAGCTGAAATCCCTTGTATTGCTACAGGATATTGAGAGATTGAAGGATGCTTTGAAACAATTCCAAGAACAATCCATGATGCCTCCTGGTAGGTTCCATTCACTCCTGTTCATTCACTGATATTCTTTTTTTGTCACAGGTTTTTCGTGTTAGGAAGCTGTAAATAATTATGTAGTGGTAAATATATGCTTATACAAGATTTGAAAGCATAATTCCCACCGAAAATACAGTGATTTTCCCTGTTTCTTGTTTGATTATGATCAATACAGAAACTTTTCATACATTGCAGCAACTATAGGGTACAAGATGATTCAGGTTCTTAAAACACTATTTTTTAAATCTTAACTGTTTTAAGATTTAATCATGTTTAAAGCATATTTTTAATACATTCTCTTTGTAGACTTTCTAAATCACAGGAATTAACTTGTTTATCTGGGAGATTTCACTCATCCAGTTAAGGATTAATTTTACATGCATAAGAATCAATAAAGCCCATTATTTAATTTCTTCTTGGTTACCTATGTGGCTTCTTTATACGTAGATTTTGCATGCCAAAGTTTGATTTTGTTTTTGTTTAAATATAAACATCTGGTTTAAGTTTTTTAAAAATACTGTTGATTATGTAAAAATGTAAAGTCACTCTTTATAAAAAATGATACTATAAAGTCATTCATAAAAAGAAAAATTATTCTGTTACTAAATCTTTTCATCCCTGAGGTACAAGTCTGATTTCATTCATGCTCCTTTTGTTCTCTATTATAAACCCTATAATTTTAGTAGAATTTCTTCTTGGACAGTTAATAGTTCCTCAAGTGAATGTGGAATCAGCATGTAGTCCATAGAAGCTATAATAATTCATTTTCCAAGGAGTCTTCATTTAAACAGTCATTGTTACTTGTCATTAGTACTTTTGTTGCAGCATCAGCCAAATCTACAAGATGTGCTGAATTTTCTTGCCTCCCAAAGAATTTAATCAGAGCTGAGAGCGCTTGCCATGGCACGAGAGAATCTCAACCATTTTAGATAGTGCTCTAAGTCTTTTGAAGAGTAACGACTGAGCTGGTAGTAGTGTGGTAACAGAGTAATTAAGATCATAGCCATCAGAGGCTTAGCAATAACATTCAAAGAAGGGACTACTGCTTGTAATGTCATTAAATAATTTACAGCATGATAGTGGCTAAAGATTCTAGTCAAGACTGGAGCCTACTGCATGCTGTGGATTGTAGAAACACAGAAAAGAGAATTCCTGCCTGTAGAGTTCATAGCTGATACATTTTGAAAAGGACACTCTTACATAGGTACTCTTTAAAGTGTACATATGGAGTATGACAGCCTTTAAGGTTCTGATAGATCTGAAGTATCCACATATGCATGGAACAAAATCCTTCTGTGCATTCAATAATTAATTTCAAGCCTAGATTCTATGATCTTAATTATAATCAGATAGTCTCATTGGATGTAA
>NW_008825615.1:19612581-19625705 GCF_000699105.1 Pygoscelis adeliae
ATGTAATGTGGACTCAGCAGCAATAGTGGTAATGGTATTGGCCCTTTATTAAATGACCTAATTCAGCTTCTGTTGATTAAATCAAAATGGAACTGTTGAAGTGACCACATTCAGGATATTCCTTACAGACTTTATCCAAATTCTACTCAATACAGTAGGAATTTGTTGGGTTTTGCAGCCTTGAGGCAAGATGCTCTCTACTTTTATATAGCAGAAATGTCAAACTGAAGAGAGAAGAGAAAACAGAAACAAATTAGAAACAAATCCATGCAACTACCCTAATATTCTGATGTATGTGTCACTTGAAAAAGCAGAAAACAATTTTCTGAGTGATTTTTAAAATTCATTTACGTTTCTGCTGATACAGCCTGAAATTGTTTACTCTTCCAGTTGATTTTTTTTCCTAGTAACTGTTGCCACACCGGGCTCAATTCTAATCTCATTCCAAGTTCGCAGTGGTGTAACCATAGTAGTTGATTTGATATTCATGAGGTACAACAACATAAGAAAGAGGAAAATACATTGTTATAAATTATTAAAGGATAATTAAACACCTGCTAGATATTAATTTGCCTCAGCAGAGTTTAGCAATACATTCTATTTGTAATTCAGGAATTTCAGTGAATGAGAATATAGTGCTTTGAAATTTTACCTTGACTTATTATGCTTTTTTTCCTACTTTTGGCTGAAAAATAGGTCATCTTGCCCAGTTTTTTTTTAAATGTTAGATTTCATTCACAATGAACAGGTGATAAAAGTTAAGAGTTACTACAAAAACTTGTTGTCTCAGCAAACTCAAGTTCTTGTTATAGAAATACAGGTTAGGGCTGTTTATGAAGATAAAAATGTAGAGTACATCATCATAATCTCAATTTTTTTTACAAGTTTGATTATCTCTCCTTTTTTCTGTTTTGTTTATTTTTACTGGGGCATGATGTACTGGAAGAAAAGGTCGTTCCTTATTAACATGATGAAAAGAAAACAATTTTTCTTAATTTTAGCAAGGTGTATTATTTTTACAAAATAAACCTATTTTTAGTTCAAGAAGCTATATGTTAACCCTTTTTCCCATGGTTATGATTCTACTTAAGATGCCAGCATCAAAGGAATAATAATGGGTGCTATGTTTTGTTCAGTTTTGTCTTTAATTCAAGGAAGGAAAGAGTAGGGAAAAAATGAGAAGTGATCCATCTCTTCCATATAAGTGCACATTCTCCATTAGTAAACTTTACAAAGTAAACATACCATTATGTCTCTTTTATTTCTTCATATATGTATGTTATGGTTTAATCTGATTTTCCACTGGGGCTACCAAGTCCTGCTTGGCAAGTTTATGCCTACTGATGATAAATTTGCTTTTCTTAGTAACTTTTTACAGACCCTTTAGAGCAAAGCTATGGACTGCCCAAGGTCTGCAGACCACAAATTGAAAACCACTGGTTCAAGACCATGTTTTGGTATTTCCTTCACATCTCTTAACATGTTATTCAGATTGGGAATCATGGTTCAACGAAAAGAAAAAAGAAACTATGAAGAAAAAAGGTTCTGTTTTATCTTGAGCTCTTAGATCCCAATATTTGCAGTTATATCAAAGAAAGGTCTAACAGGGTTGGTGGTGGGGGCTGAAATATTTTGCAGGAAGAGGAAATTGCTAAGGAGATTGAAACAGAAAAATTATCAGCATGAAGGTATTATCTTTAACCCTTCATTTAAATGAGAAAACATACTTGAACAAGAAAATCTCTATGGTTAAGAGATACTGGTTGTTCTGTCTAGTTGTCATCCTCCACCAACTTACCTTGTACGTTGTGCTTCAAGTTACTCCATCAAGTTACCTTTGACCTTGTACTTCAGCAACCATACAAAGTTGAGGTTGGTCAAGAGTTTTTGTTTGAACATGGCTATTTAAAGTGTCATTGTTCTCAGACTGTAAAAAAGAACAAAATGTCCTATTATTATTTCCATTTATTTGGTAGTCTTTAACAAAAAGTACTTACCTCTACCTAAATCCCTAAAATGCAGGGAAGAGTATGTTTAGAAGTCAAATAGACACACAGTTCTCGTGATGGGGGCTCGGCTGAACTTTGTCGCAAAGTCAGTGGCCATTTGCAAAAGGAAGCCAGACACCTTCATGATCCTGCACAGTGCAGTGGGCAAAGCAGAAGAGCTGTGACTGGAAGTAATGCTCCCATTTGCTGGTTGGAAACTGTAACTTTTGAAATGAGGGCTACTTAATTTTCATTTCACATCAATTACTACAGCATAGGTGATCGCCTAATTAAAAAAAAAAGTAATTATCTCCTAATTTATGAACTCATTCAGCTTCTACTCATCAACTTCATTCCATTATCTATTAACATTTTCCCTTTGTTGGTTAGTATCAAGTTTCAAATATACTCTTCCCTTGTTGCCTAGGAAATTATCACTCACAGAAGAGCTGGAAGCTTCTTTTAACTGCCTTTTTTTGGAGAGTTGTCGTATATATATGTCTCCATTGCTGGGGGTGGGAGGGGTACAGCTTGCAGACCAGAAGTAATACAGTTACTGTGTGCCAACAATGCACAGGCTGGATACACAGAGGCCCTAAAATGATTAAATTCAACTTTTTTTTTTTTTTTGAATGAACATTCAAAGAAAAGGAAATTAAATGTGAAACCTATATTAGCATAACATTATAGAATCATCTTCAATGTGATAAATGATAAGTACTGTAGAAAGTCCTGTCATTAAAAATAAATAAAGTCACATAGATAATCTCTGAATTAAGACAGAAGCTGTGGCATTTTGAGGCTTTAATGCAGCTGTCTGTACAAGATGACTCGTTCTCAACTGGGGCTTCTAGGTGCTACTGTAAGTTAAATAATAATGTGTGAAATTACTCTCCGGACAGAAAGAAGTGGAGAAGATTGTGCTCTTTTAGCCTTACCCATATGATCATGTCATTTCAGTCTCCTTTTTTTCTGAATTATTGAATCATAACAAATAGGATATTCCAAAATATAGAACCAAAATTGTTTCTCATACAAATAACGGACTTCCTAAAAGAAAATGCACCTGTTCAGCTAGAAATTCATATGTATTAGTCTACAAGCTCCAGTATCTGCACTGGTTTTACTGAAATGCTAATATTGAATGGGAACAGATGTTCGCACAGGTCTTTTTCTTTAAAGTTCAGAAATGTCATAGAGGTATTTCAGGAGGAATGTGTTTTCTTTGTTTCAGATCATACCAAGATAGTCACGTGTCTGTTTCACTACTGGATTACAGATATCCTTCCTGTGAAGAACAGGAAATAAAGCCTTGCCTGTGTCCATATACGCGGGGTTAAAATTTCGTATACAAACTCTTAACAAAGTAGCAATTGTTCAGGAAGAGCAGTGTCAATGCACATTCTATACCTTCAGGTAAATGAATTATTTTTCTGTGTTACAAACTCCAGAAGACAATAAACAGGGTATAACTGCATGTGATTTTTGTGTTTGGTTGGTCATGAATATGCATATGCTGTGTGGCCTGAGTCTTCAGCTGGATGAGAATGTACATTTCACTTTAGGACTTATCTGGAATGATAAAGTCTGTATCAAGTATTTTGTTTAAGAAGTGTAGTATTTATTTTTTGTTTATAAATTTATTGTTTCTTTCTGGAAGTTTTATTTCTTGACTTTTCTTGTTTATCTGTTTACCTTAAAAACAGAAATATATTTTTATATTTAAATCTAAGCAACAGTATGTCTGAGGAATGTATTTTTGCTGAATAAACTGCTAAACTATGGAAATAGATAAATTTCCGTACATGTGGGTCATGTAGGTACTGTTTGGAGTTATGCAGAAACTTGGATGGCATTTTCAGAACTCTTCCATGGCCCAGCCTGTTACAATCTGATGGGCTTCACTGACTGCAGAATTATGGGACTGGGTTGTCTCACTGATTACTGTGTAGTCTTTCTGCAGCTGAATTTATCCATGTGTAGATGATACAGTAAATAATATCTGTGGTTGTGAAGTGTTTTGGAATCCTGAAGAAAAAATGCTTCGTGAGAGGCTCTTCTCTCAGCTGAGTCATTCACCTGATAGGTGATACAGAGCAAACCATTTCTCATATCTTAGTGTGTTAGCTTCCTCATCAGTAGGATAGGGGCAACATAGTTATCTCCTCCAACATGTGCTTGGAGATATATTACTGACAAGACTATATAAACATTGTGTGGGGTTTTTGCTTTGTTTTTTTATTATATTGCCTGATATGTCCTATTGTGAGGCATTGTTTTTAGTGACGCTCAAAAATGTGTAATAAAAATACAATCATACCTCTTTCTCGTTAATTGAAGAAGTTAAAAGGGGTTCCGTATCATGCCAAAGGATTGCAGGTGCAGAAAAAATGGTCTTATGGAGAAGGCAGCTGTATGCAGCTCTGGAGAACTTGAGTTAGGTCTGTATCTGCTAGGAAAGACATTTAAACCAGACTTTGCGGAGGGGAAACTAATAGTGTGTTCCCTGATTTAATGCTCCTGACTTGCTAACACACAGGCACTGAACTGTAGCTGTGACTTCACTGAGATGCTGTGTGCCTCAGTCACACATCTGGAGAATGAAGATAATATCACTTGAATGTGAAACACCTAGATACTCAATTGACAGACCCTACAGGAAGTTAATCACTTCATCCTCAGATTAAGGTTTGAATGTCGTGCAGTAAATGAGGCCTAGGAACTGCACAAAAAGGATGTGTAGCAACTCATTAGGTAAGCATCATCTGGCCTATACACTGAATATGAAAAAATAAATGAGATCATGTAATTAAAGACAGTATTTTGAAACACAAATACAAACCAGGTCAAATTAGGACCATACAAACAACTGTAGTGCCTGCATTTCCTGATACTCAAGTGACTGTGCTGAGGGATGTTATAAGGCTGCTGCCTTGGGTGGACCCCAGGACCTGGGGATTCCTCCTCCTTGTCCTCTGGATCCCAGGCTGGTGCACCTGGAGACCTGGTCTCTCCGTCCCATGCCGGTGGAGGTGACTGCAGCTTTCATGTTTCCAGGTTCAGCTGGTAGTGAGGCTTAGCACATACCTCAGGGACGCACACACACGCACGCACACACGTGACACACGGCTGACTACACAGGCTGCCACAGACAGGGCACTGCCTTTAACAACACCCATGAGTAACCCTGCCAGGACTCACATAAAACACAAATACAGTCACCTTCTCTGACTGATTGGAATTGAAGTTCAAGAGTTAAAACACACATGCCTTCACTTCCTACATTCACAAGCACACCCCCATTTGCAGATCCCTCCAATACCAGCACAGGCCCCCAGCCTCTCTCACATCCCTGCCTGGATCCTGGGCCCTCTTACCTGCTCTGCGGGTCTCCTACTCACTGGCTAGTCCAGCCTGACACACGCTATCACACATTCACACACTCATCTCACAAGCACTCACACACTTATCTCACAGCTTTGTTTATTGCTTTAATTTCTCTTCTTTATTATTTCTGTTTCAGTGCTTAGCCATTTCTCATAATATTAAAAGTGATTTTTAAAATTACGCTGAATTTTAAATAGCTGCATACAGAGGAGAAGATACGGGTATCTTCGCCAAACAGAAATATTTTGTACCATCAGTAGTCTAATCCCAGAATGTGAGTAAAATTGCTCAGGTCAAAAATGTACTTTGCTTGAATCAGGTACAGGTAATAATGGGGAAAAGATTGCTTTCAGTCTCTCTTTTTTCCTTTCGCTTTAACCACTGTAAGAGCCTTATATTCTGCACAGAAATCAGCGGGTCCTAACAAAGCAAGCCTGGGAACAGTTTCAGAATGTAGCTAGTTAGAGTCAGTGATATCTGATGTCTTTGTAAATGACCTGCGACAGGAGCTGAATCTTACACTTATCAAACCTGCCACTATTACACTAACAGGGATTATAAAGAGCAGAGGATAAAGTAAAATCTGAGATGTTGGAGAGTTTAGAAAATTGGACCAAATTCAGGCAGATAAATTGTAGATTGTCATTGTAGATAAATGCAATCGCATAAGAGTGTATTTGTTTCTGAAACAAACGTGCCAAACAATGGTGTGCTGAACTGCAACATGCATAAGGGCACTTAAGAGCAATACATGAAAGAACACAGCAGAAAGATCTAGTTTAAAAGCAAAAGAAATGGACATTACTCATCCTATAGTAATATCAATTAGGCAATGTACTAAAAGTGGCGGGGGGGGGAAGGATTGTTTGGTTCCATGTTTAACATCCCGTTTGCAGTCAAAAAGATTTCATGCACCAGAATTTTTAATACCTGGTCACTTTCTGTGCTTCTTGTCTAAAAGAAATGGTGCTGAATCTCCCTACACCTTTTATGGTTTATTTGAGCAGTGGTATAACCAACATGGCTGGGATATGAAAACTGAAAAATTTAAATTAATATCCATCAGTGAACACAGCGTGTTTTACATTTCACTATACATGGCTCCTTCAGCATAGCAGTGAAACATTTATCGCTTTGGATTTTCATACTAAACTCATAAATGGCAAAGGAGATGGCCTTGAATTTTTGCTTCTTCTGCATCATTCAGTCTAATGAATGTGCAGTATCGTGGAATTTCTGAGGCATGGAAGAGTTTTTTTAGTGGACTTTGCATCAGAGAACTTCAGACTGAACTGTACACACACTATTATCAGCATATTTCAAACTTCTGGGAAGATAGAACTTTAAAATTTTGTTTTTAAAACCTACATGGATTCCAACAGTAGGAAGAATTTAAGGATCAGCTAGAAAGTAGCCTGCATGTGGCTTCAAGAGTTAACTTTCTATTTTACGTAATTAAACTTTACACAGTAAGGAAGGAACAGCAGCACAGTGGGAGAGAAATCGGACTCTGAGTAGGTGGTGGTCCTTTCCTTAGGCTCCGTGTACAAGGAAGACCACGGAGGCTGAAGTAGTTTCAGGCATCTGTAGTAGTGAATAGCTGGTCACTACGCTTGCATGCAAGGGTATGAGTTCAAAGCCGTTATCTCTATATATGGGTACATGTTTTATGCTCAAAATTGCCTGTAAGACCTTAATTCTTTTTTGTGGATATGTAATGTGGGAATCAGTCTCAAATGTTACAGTTTTTTATTGCTTCATAAGTGGTGCAATATTTTATATAGTACTTTGCAATCATGTAGAGTTATAAATTCTTTAATGTGTTTTCTATGACAGCTGGCTTTTCTCCCCTGCACCAGTGCAGGGGGGTACTACTCAGTAGGCTGAATCTCTGAAATTACATCAGGGAAAAAAAAGACTTTAAAAAAAAGAAGACATGGAAGGAAAAAAATGGTGAGTGGCAGCATGAAGGCAGAAAATTGTTAGGCTGTGTTTGACTGGAGAAAACATATTTCACCCAGTAATATCTGGTATATCATAAAACCAGTCCACAGAAGTGGAGTGGAAAGTGATGTATGTTATGCTTGTGCAGTATGCTGCACAGTAAGTCTAATAGCAAAGAGTGGTAGTGAAAATAACCAGCAAACTGTAAGATTGGAAAAATGCATTGTATTTAATATTTAGGCCAACCTCAGGTTATAGCTATGTAGATTTTGTGATTAATTGCTTCAGCCCTAGATTGCACCTAAGGATGGCTGCATTGCGTATGTTTATGCAGCTAATTTGGCTTCACTGTTAACTACTTTATCTTCTGCGTTGCATCTAAGTAAATTTTGTTGAATAGGATAATTATAATGTCTGAGTATTTCACAATTTTTAATATATGTTTTTCTTAGATGAACAAAATGTATATTTTTAAACTGCTATGTATATGCTGAACTAAGCCATGGGGGAAAAGCACTACATAAGCATAAAGAAAAAGCAGAAATTTACAAATGCTGTATGTTTCCTACATCTAAAGATCTAGGAAAAAACTATATATTATTTGATTATTTGAAAACAGTGTATATGCACCACAGTCACTCAAGGTCAAATATATAGCTTTAATAAGGATGTTCTCCAAGTTGAGTGCTTATCTTTGTAGAATTAATAGTCTGTAGTCATTTTAATGAACTGTATACATTTGTAAAATGTATAAGCAAGCTGTAGTTTTCTTTTACATTATTACTGCAATGCTACATCCTGGTTTAGGATACATAATGCAAAAAAAATGGGTTATCTAAGATTGACGAGGACTACAGAAAAATAGAGAAGGAATGAAGCTGTGGTTCAGTACCTTCTTTTCTTTTGCATCAACTCTAGGCTGCTATAGGTTGCACCAACTAGAGGCTGCTTTTCTTCACTTTCAAGATGTTTACCAGTCTTCTCAGTCCTTCAGTCAGTGCGTAGATGATTCCTCCATCCTCTCAGCCTCTGGTACTAGCTTCCATCACCCATTTGCTACATTTTCAGGTTAACACATTTGTGCTTTTTCCCACAATGCCTTCCACAGCTCTCTACAGAGCAGTCTTTCTATTGTCTTCCTTTCCTTCTTCAAAACTCTCCTTTGCCATGATGCTGCCCAAAAGCTTGGCAACAGCTAGGTCAGTAGTGTGCTAAGACAACTGCCTACTGTGCTGACTAATGTTGCCTTATTGTATCTGTGTACTCCCCCGCATCAATCTGCCTGTTTTCTCATTTCTTTGTTCCTTTCTTAAACTAGTAGCAATTTGGTGCAGGGTTTGACTTGCTGCACAGCACCCAGCACAGCAAATTTCTATTACATCTGAGGTGCCAATGTGCTAGGGGAATGTAATACACGTAACTACAATCAAGAATATGCTAGAACATGTAAGCAAGGCTGCTGATAGTTAAAAAATGGCATAATAATTTTACGTCGCACACATGATCAGGCTAGTAAAATGGAGACCTGGTTCTCCCTAGTAGACACTTTGGAGGCAGTGTTCATCTGCAGCTTGCTAAGGAGAGCTTGGAGGCATGCAGCATGGGATTCATTTCTCCTAACTTCAGACATCTACAGTGTAGATGTTTCCATCTGAGCTGCCTATCCTAAAGACCTTTGTAATCACTGGGATGAAATAGATACTTGTACAGCCCAATATAACTGATTACTTCTAGACATCTATTTTAGGATAAGAACAATGGTACAAATAGGAGAACTTCTGTCTTTACGTTGACTGATATGGGAGCATAAACAGGTAGGTCAGATGGAAACTTCTGCATTGCAGGCATCTGGATCTTGTCAAAAAAATTTCATTTACTGCACCTGAGACAGGGACAGGAATGTACATGTTGCATTACCAAAACATCACCTACTCCTGGCGCTGGTCTGGCAGCGGCAAGCTCCTTCAGCTTGGACCCCCCCTCCTTGCTGCTTTCTTGTCTTCTGTTGGGAAATCATTGCCTGGGAGCGGTAAAAGGGTGAAGGAGAAGAAGAGCAAGGATCTATTGTACAGCTGTGCTTGGAACTCACCCAGCACAAGCTGAGGAGGTGCTTCTGCTCTTCCTCTTGTTCCCTTTATGCGATCATGCACAAAGTGGCCTCCACCACTTCTCAGATAGGCTTAGTAAAAGATTGCTGTGTGATTTATTCCTCCTCCCAGTAACAATAATGAAGTGGAATTCAATATAAATGCACAGAGAAGGAGTAACCATTGCTAGGAATATCAAACTGATCACCCATTACCTGTGTTCTAGAGAGTGAATCAATAGAAAATATATTTTTTTCAGAATCACAGGAGTAATCACCAAACTCTGTAGACATAATGATAGCTGTTTGCTCTCTGTCTGGCATGTTGGAGCTTAAAATGAAGGTCATGTTCAAATCTGATTGGAATTCAGGGAAAGCATCTTAGGTTATTACCATTACTATAGTGCTGGATTCTATTTACATTGGTAAACAGTTTAAAATACTTGACATGTTATTCAATTAAATCCGTGATTGCTAACTGACAGACCAAAGTGCATTGATTTTTCCAACCACATTGAGCTAAGCGTTTCATTAGCCTGTCTGCATAACCCTTTCACATTAATTCAATTACCCAGTATAAAATTAATGTGTAAAATATTAAATAACTCTAAATTTCTAAATTAGAAGGCATTGCAAGAATATATTCATCTCAATAGTTTCTGACATATATTTAGTACTGGATGATTTACAATCTGCTACAGATCACATTGTTACCCAAATGGCAAAAGTCACTCAGAAAGTTTTTTCTCTGTGCTCACTCAGTAAATTGATAGATTCATAGAGGGTAAGACTAAAAAGGACGTGAGATTATCTTCTTTGACCCCATCTAGATCCCTGGTCATAAATTTTCCTTTTACTTCAGGGTGAAGACCAGTAACTTGAGTCTGACAAAAGCACAATTTGTGGTTTTTGCTAAAGCAAGTCTTCTGCAGAGACAGACAAGCTTGATTTAAGGACATCAAGAAATGAAGACTTAGTCCCTTCTCTGGTCATTTATTCCAGTACTCAATCACTTTCACGGTTAGAAACATGTGCCTTATTTTAAATTTGAATTTGTCTAGATTTAACTTTCAGCCATTAGTTCTTGGTATGCTTTTCTTCACTAGATTAAGTAGTCCCTTGCTAGCCACTATTTTCTGTCTGTGAAGGTTTTTGAACACTGTAATCAAGCTACAATGCAACCTCCTCTTTGCTACCCCAAACATTATGTCTTTAAATTATTTGTTTTAAGGCATTTTCGACAGCCTTCAAATTGTTTTTGTGGCTCTCTTGTACATTCTCTCCATTTTTTTCCCACGATTTAGAGAATAAGTGTGCTGGAACTGCATATAGAACTTCATTTAAACTAAAGGGGGGTAGATATAAGGAAGAAATTTTTTACACTGAGGGTGGTGAAGCACTGGCACAGGTTGCCCAGAGAGGTGGTGGATGCCCCACCCCTGGAAACATTCAAGGTCAGGTTGGATGGGGCTCTGAGCAACCTGGTCTAGTTGAAGATGTCCCTGCCCACAGCAGGGGGGTTGGACTAGATGACCTTTAGAGGTCCCTTCCAACCCAAACTATTCTATGATTCTATTTAAAATCTCAGCAGTGCCAACTTTTGTACTCACTACTCCATTGCTTGTGGGTCCACTTTTTGCCGTAGGGTTGTATAGGGGATCCATGTTGAATTGTTTGTCGTAGTAGAGGAGTACTCTTGACATTTATTACTTTCCAGGATTTAGTCCCTGGTTTCATACTTCTTGTTCTTAAATGTCTGACTTTCTGTTTGGCCATATTAACGTTAATTTTCTTCGACTATGTCTAGATTAGTAAATGATGGATTGTTTTGTGTGCCTGTACTGCTTTCATTAGTATCGACTATCTGTTAATCTTGGTGTCATTTGCAAATTTTACCAGCAACGATTCTATGTTTACTTACAGATCATTAATAAAAATGCTGAATGGTGTTGAGTACTAGTACTAATCTTTATGGGATTCAAAGAGAAATAACATCATTCAGTCACAATTCCCTATTTAGACCTTATTTTTGAAAACAGAAAACTGAGATCATTTAGTGGATTTCTAATGTATTTAACATGTGCTTTATTGTCTTATATCGTTTTTTTGTTTTGATCAGAAAGTCATGTGGCACTATGTAACTGCACAGGAGTCTAAATAGCACAAGGTGTAATGGTTGTCTGCTGCTGTCAACAAGTATTTCTTCAGTTTTCTACAAGAACAAGCTTTAATGTTTTTTAGGTAAGAATAAGAGTCCAAACTAAAGACACTGTACAAAAAACTATAGAATGTGTTCTAGAGTATGTTTAAGGGGAAGCAGAATAATTGAAAAGTATTCAAAGTAAATAGCCTCTCAAATTTATCTTATGTGTTCTCAATTTGTTGCTCTGCAGGGAATGATTTACATTAGTTAAGAATGAGTGTTATGAAAGATTCCTTCTTTTTAAACATCAAAGGAAAATTCATATTTCTTGCTTTTCCTGCGAGATGTGATCCGTAACTTGAGTTATGAAGGTGTCTAGTGTGTGCATTATCTATTGTGTTGCATTTCTTCCAGCTGGTAATTGAAGAAAGATCCTTGCAATAAGTTCATTAACTATTGATGAAAAAAACAGGTTTGAGACTTAGAAGTTTGCTTAGGAAGTTGCACGCACAGTTTTATAGTGGGATATGCAAATTCTCAATTTTTTACAGAAGCAGTTCTCTGAGCAGATTTCGAGGCCACAGCACAGGCATGTTAACTGTCAGTATCAGCATTAACTAACCCCTAAGTTAATGCTGGAGACCAGTATGAGGATTCATCAGAGATATTAATTGAACTTCAGCTTAATCTCCCAACTTCTGCTGCTCATGGAGTGTCAAGTTGCAGTTGGTATCATGAATCAAAATGCAGGCAGCATTAACATTTTCTGTTGCTGCTAGAAATGGCAGAGAAAAGTCCCAGTCACTCTCTGCCCAGAGCTGTCACAATCTGGAGAGAAGCAGGAGCAGATTCTCAGGAGGACCCTTGTATGAGACGGAACAGCCAGTGGGATTCCCACTTCATTGCAGTGCTTCCCTTTAGTCAAGGCTGTGTCACAGGCTGGCCCTAAAGCTATGCAATTGAAAAACAAAGGAGTGATAACAGCAGAGCAGCGCAGTAACCAGCAAAGCCACAGTAGGGCCAGTGAGTACAGGGGCAAAACGTGAAAGGAAAAGGATTTTAAAAAAACTTGCAACTGGAGGTACTACTCCTGCACCAGCTGCAGGAGCCCACAGTTCAAAGGCAGAAGAGAAAACTGAAGTGTTTTGCACCAGAAATTGCAGAAGAATCATAGAATCATAGCATAGTTTGGGTTGGAAGGGACCTCTAAAAGTCGTCTAGTCCCACCCCCCTGCCATGGGCAGGGACACCTTCAACTAGACCAGGTTGCTCAGAGCCCCGTCCAACCTGACCTTGAATGTTTCCAGGGATGGGGCATCCACCACCTCTCTGGGCAGCCTCTGCCAGTGCTTCACCACCCTCAGAGTAAAAAATTTCTTCCTTCTATCTAGTCTGAATCTACCCCCGTTTAGTTTAAAGCCATTCCCCCTTGTCCTGTCGCAACAGACCCTGCTCAAAAGTTTGCCGCTGTCTTTTTTATAAGCCCCCTTTAAGTACTGATAGGCTGCAAGAAGGTCTCCCCAAAGCCTTCTCTTCTCTAGGCTGAACAACCCCAACTCTCTCAACCTTTCTTCAT
>NW_008825615.1:19628136-19631877 GCF_000699105.1 Pygoscelis adeliae
TGCATAGAGGCATTTAAGTTGGGCCCCCGATAAAGCTGTCTTACTGGCTGGAGTTCCTTTGTGCTGCTCTTCAGGCGCTCTCCTGCTGACCTGTGCTCCTTCTCCAGGCTCTGGGCATCTATTGCTGGCCCTGGCATCAAACTGGTAGGAGTGGGATGGATTGAGGTTCCTGTCCCCCGGCATCTCTAGTTTAAATCCCTCTTCACCAGCTTGGCAGGCCTATGACTGAAGATGCTCTTCCCCTCCTCTGGCAGATGGACCCCGTCAGCGCCCAGTAGCCAGGTTTCTCAAAGCGAGTCCCATGGACGAGCCAAAGATAAGAGATATTCAGAGCGATACATTGATTTGTTTTCTCAGTGTGAATAAAGCTAGTGAATGCAGTTCTGCTGCTTTATTTGAGGAAAGTCTAATTGCCCTAGCCAGAATCTGACCTGTGGCTGTATAAACCCCTTGCATACAAACAGCATAGAGCCTCCAGCTCCCAGGTTCTGGCTCTGTGCTAACACAGAACATGCCTTGCAGGATTCCAAAAGGTTCCTTAACTCTCCCCTGCACTGGAAGCCTTAGGGAAAAAAGCAGCATTTCTGTCAAAGTGCCCTGGCAACATCCTTTCTTTCAGTCTGATTCCCTTATGCATAAGCAAATAATCTCAAAGTTCAATATCAAGCCAAAAACATTTCGGGTGTCCTTGTCAGGGTACCTGAGAAACAAAGACTTAGCCGAGTGTTGTGTTTCTAGAAGTCCCATGGCCATCCGCTTTCTCCATAATTTGCAAGGCCTTGCCCTGTTTCACAGAGTGAAAAGCAGTCTCAAACTACCTTGCAGGTACCATAGGATGAGAATGTGAACATGGGCAGATCCTGGGAAGCAACTGGCAACAGTGACTTACCAAGGTGATGTGAACAGGAGGGGAGGAGAGATGGGGCTACGTGAGTGTAGCTTTTCCCCTGTAGGTTGTGGTGGTGATTTGCAGACTCGTTCTGCGCTGTGCTTAACAACATTCTCATGGATAACCTGAGACTTGCACTTTCAAATGAGACTGGTGGGAAACTTGGGAGGTAAAAGTCACAAAGGTGAGATGTCATTGAGCAAGTATCTCTAAGAGGGTAATTAGTCTTTTGAATAATAACTAAGGGTCTTCTCTATCAACCTTGATGCAGCTCCAGTTGTCCAAGGCTGATCCAAATCATAGGAATTACTGGTATCCAGAAATCATGGATGCTTTGTACAGCAGTCTCTTGCATGGTATTTTGTTTGAAGCCAACCAAAGAAGTCTGAAAAGAACCCTATAATACTACAAAAACCATGAAACTATCTGTTGGAAATCCAAACTAGGCCAGTCTTTGCCACCTTTTTTTCTTTTTTCCTGAGCCCCTAAATTGTTGTTGTTATTCTTTGTGAATATCCAAGACAAGCAAGTCATCTGGAAAACCTACCCAATAAAAGCATTCTACCCACAGTTCCTGTTCCTTCTCTTCTCTCCTCTTCTCTCCTCTTCTCTTCTCTCCTCTTCTCTCCTCTTCTCTTCTCTCCTCTCCTCTCCTCTCCTCTCCTCTCCTCTCCTCTTCTCTTCTCTTCTCTTCTCTTCTCTTCTCTTCTCTTCGTTCAAATCTGAGTCCATGGACCTGAATATTATCTCAGTGCATGGAAAGGTGTGATCGCATTGCCATTGTGCCCTGCAGGGATATTTATTCCCTTTCCCAATCTGGCAGCCTGTGCTTGTGAGCAAGAGTCATTACAACTGAGCGTGCTGTTCTGTGGTATGCCCTAAGGCGGCGGAAATGGCTGCAGTCCAGCTCTCAGCTCAAGAGTATTGTGCACCAGGATATTAACTGTAAAATTGGCAATATTGCTTTGGTGCAGAGGTTTCCTCCAGGCACCCACAAGACAGATGGCTTTATCAGTGCACAGCCATTCACCTCTGCATTGCAATTGGGAAGAAATGCAAACAAATTTCCAACTGTCTTTGCTAAGCAATTTTACAGCTGTCTATCCGAAATTAAAGCACCCTCCCTTGGTTGTGCTTTGCATTTTTATAGTGACTGGCAGCCTTTTTTCCACAATGCTACACTCAGCCTTCCACAGAGTTTTTAATGCTCACAAAAATACATGACACTAAGTTAACGAAGATGAGTGCTTCAGACTGTAGGGAACCAAGCAAAGGAGGATTCCGCATAATCTGTATAATTGGGCACTTCCTATAGACCAGTGTAAAAACCAAATCGTCTCTGGCAGGCAAAGGCTTTTGCATAGAAGTTCACAAGAATGAATTGATAGGCACCTCATGGGAAGTCTTTGTAGAGCCTATGCAAACGGCAGCTTCCAGCCCGCAGCCGGTCAGTCCTGTTCCTCCTGAACTGAACTGTGCATTGGTCTTTGAAGTGGTATGAGCCAAGGATTGAAGCAGTGCGTTCCTCAGAAACTGAATATCTCTCTTTGGCTCAAATGAGTGGGAATCCATGAACATGTCTTTCAAGTTGGAGTGAGTTTTCTATCAGAGTCAAAAGCTGGTCAGAGCTAAATTTTAAGATGAAGCAGCCAGGGCATTTGCACCCCCTGGCTATTGTAGTACTTATGCTCCAGTTTCCAAATAAAGTTGACACAAAGTTCCCATAAGTGAGACGTAAGACTGAACCATGCTTAACTAGTAGTACCACCTTGCCATCAGGGAAAAGCAGTTGACTGAGATTTCTATAAGCTGTGAAATGGGAGGAGTTTACAATCAGCTCTGAAAGTAACTTCAAGGTGGGACAATCTGTCACAGCAGTTCCTAATTCACAGAGGAGTCGTGCGCTGAAAGCAGTCTTTCTGCCTCCGAAATGGAGAAGTCAATGTCTGATAATCAGTCAGTAAAAATCTTGTTGACAAGGCTATGATGCAGGAAGGAGGTAAAAAACTCAAAGGCGGGGTTTTTTTCCTTTGTATATTGGGGCAGGGGGGCAGTGAATCCTTATGCATTTCCTGCCTTGGAGAAGGAGTATGGGAAGATCGGAGGAAGCCCTCCCTCTAACTCTGAGTGAGGAAAGAAAATCCCAACAGCTTGTATTTCAAACCCTGCATTTGCCTGCAGGTCTGGGAAGACTATGGAAGTGTTGGTAAGAACACAGTAACATGAGAGGGAGAGGAAGACATATAGAGGAGGTAAGGAAGCAGGGAAGAAGAGTAAAAGGACACATCCACCTTGAAGAGTCCTGTTTGCTCATTCTTCGTAAAGAAACTTTTCCTACTTTTCTTTATACCCTTTTTGCCCTTTCCTGTATCTTTTCCAAGTCTGCTTCTTCCTTTCAGAGATGGGAGGACCAAAACTGCCCATGTTATTAAAAATGCAGGTTCACCATGCATTTTTTGAAGTGTGCTTTGATTTGTTCTCTAGTCCTTTCCAAATAATTCGGTTGCTTTTTTGACCCCTTACTGGGTACTGAGCTGACATCTTCACAGAACTGTTATTTCATTCCTGAACGGTCCTTATCAGTTTAAGTAATTATGTGCACCACTTTGCAATACGCTACACGGAATTTCATCTGCCATTTTATCACAAGTTGTTCGTGATCTTAGTGCTCTTCTGCAGCTCTGCACAGTCAGCTTTCAATTTTAGTCCCTGTGATAACTGTAGTGGAATCAGCAGTCTCTGTTTCCCTGTTATTCATCACCTTTTCCAGGTCATTTAGGACTTTGCTGAGCAGCACAGATCCTGGCACAAAGTCCCGTAGGATTGTGTTGGTGACTTCCTTCCAGTGGGAA
>NW_008825615.1:19631906-19632947 GCF_000699105.1 Pygoscelis adeliae
TCTTTTAATTGCTTATTCATTCAAATGAGGATCTTCTTAGCCCATGAGACTTCCTTTTTAAGAGCTTTTTTTTTCCAATGAATTTTAAAAATGCACTTTAGTACACCTTGTCCGCTTCTTTGTCAATTCCTCAAAAAAAATGCCAATAGGCTTGTGAAGTATGTCTTCCCTTTACAGAAGCTTAATGGAGTGCTTCCCAATGTATTTTTCCATACGTCTGCTCATTCTCTTCCTTGCAATGTTTCCTACTGATACTGCCATAAAAGACAATTAAAAATGTTTCTATAAATACATTAGCAACAAAAGGAGGGCTAAGGAGAATCTCCATCCTTCATTGGATGCGGGGGGAAACATAGTGACAAAGGATGAGGAAAAGGCTGAGGTACTTAATGCCTTATTTGCCTCAGTCTTTAATAGTAAGACCAGTTGTTCTCAGGGTACCCAGCCCCCTGAGCCTGCTACGCCACTTAGATGCACACAAGTCTATCGGGCCAGATGGGATCCACCCAAGGGTATTGAGAGAGCTGGCAGAAGTGCTCACCAAGCCACTTTCAATCATTTATCAGCAGTCCTGGCTAACTGGGGAGGTCCCAGCTGACTGGAACTTAGCAAATGTGATGCCCATCTACAAGAAGAGCCAGAAGGAGGATCCGGGGAACTACAGGCCTGTCAGTGTGACCTCGGTGCCAGGGAAAGTTCTGGAGCAGATCATCTTGAGTGCCGTTACATGGCACGTACAGGACAAGCAGGCGATCAGGCCCAGTCAGCATGGGTTTATGAAAGGCAGGTCCTGCTTCACTAATCTGATCTCCTTCTATGACAAGGTGACCCACCTAGTGGATGAGGGACAGGCCCTGGATGGTGTCTACCTGGACTTTATTGAAGCCTTTGAGACCGTTTCCCACAGCATTCTCCTGGAGAAACTGTCTCCTCATGGCTTGGACAGGCATACTCTTTCTGGGTAAAAAACTGGCTGGATGGCCAGGCCCAGAGAGTTGTGGTGAATGGAGTTCAATCCAGTTGGTGGCCGGTCACGAGCGG
>NW_008825615.1:19633882-19638823 GCF_000699105.1 Pygoscelis adeliae
GAAGTGGTTGAGTCACCATCCCTGGAGGTATTTAAAAGACTTGTAGATGTGGTGCTTAGGAACACGGTTTAGTGGTGGACTTGGCAGTGCTAAGTTAACGGTCGGACTTGATGATCTCAAAGGTCTTTTCCAACCTAAACAATTCTATGATTCTATGATTTGCTGAACAAGGACATCAGGTTCGCTGATCTGTAGTTCCTCAGATCACCCCTGGAATCCTTTGTAAAAATTAGCCATTTCACCACCTTCCCATCCCCTGACACTGAGACAATTCCCGGTGAGAGGTTACACTCCACGGCTCGCAGTTGTGTTATTTCATCCTTCGGTTGTTTTAGAGCTCTTCGGTTGGTTTAGAGCTCTTAGGTGAATGCCATCTGGTCCTAGTGAGCTGTTAGTGTTGTGCCATGGGAAATATGATCTCTGAAGAGAGAACTCCATGCGAAGTCCTTAAGTGCAAATGTTCACTACTGTTCCCCTCTTGTTTTGTTTTCCACTCCTAGGTAATTTGAATTCTGTTTTAATCATTTCCGCTTGGCCTCACAGTCAGACAGCCACAACACTTAATCAGAATAAAGACTACCTAATGAAAAAATAAACATTATAGAAATGCTACTCTTTTGATTAATGTATTTTTCATGCTTTATTTCCTGCATAGATTGTTCTACCCTCTTCTTAAGTTGATGAAAGAATCTTCCAGTGTTCAGCTGGAGAGTTCACAACATAAGACATGTACCTTTACGCAGGATTATGCCTAAAAATAGATTATCAGTCATGCTAAATAGCCACAACTGTGCTGGCACAATGGCATGCCAGAAATAATAGATGTGTCTTTAAGGGATTAGAACATTTAAATAGGAATACAGATAGTAAGGGATGGGAACCATGTGTAATCAGCAATGTGAAGGCAATTACAAGGAAACAAAACAAGGGGACATGTCAGAAAGTGTGCGAGAACAGAAATTCAACTAGCAAGGTTCCCACTAAAGCTATGTAATTTAATTTAAAGCTTTGAAACATTTTCTATCATACTTGCAAGGCTCCAGTAATTTATATCTTCTTATATTGCAGTTTAAAGTCTTATAAGAGAATTTACAGACCTTTTGTGTTTTGGGTGGACTAATTCATAAGCCTGTTGCATTGGAAATACACAGCATACAGCAATATATATTCAGGCCTTTAATCTGCAAGGATGGATCAAAGCATTTACAGTTTCTAAATTAGAAAACGTTTTTGGATGTTACAGATGTAGATATCCATTACCACTAAATGTAAGTAACTTTCCTAGCAGACCACTAAGGAAGACTTCAGAACTTCTCAATGTTCAGATACATTTGCTTATGCAGGAATGGTAAATTTCAATAAAATTCTACATTTTGATAATAGCTCCACATTCATTTCAGCTGTCATCACATGTAGAAGAAGTTCCAGCCCTTCCAAAAAGAAGATTCTACAGGTTTGTTTAGAAGGTGGATCAGGTGCTTTGAAGTGTAGACCTTGAAGTCTGGGTTTTAAAAAAAGGAGAAGAAAAAAAAACTCATTGTCTTTGTAGGATTCAATGACTCACAATTTATAAAGCCATATGGAATATAGTAACCCACACATTTTGAGTATCTGAAAATTTTGTTTGAAACGAACAGAGAGGTACCAGTGAAATGATTGACTGAAGTTGTGTGCTTCTGTTGTAAATCAGTGCTTTAGAATTAGAACCAAAATGGTGGTCATGCTTTGAATGAATCTCTGTTATCTTCTTAGAATGAATCCTTTTCCATTTCAGAATCCTGATATCCCAAACATCCCTACTGTGGCTATTTTTTCACACTATGGCTGTGCTCTGAAACAAATTAAAAATGTCCCTAGCTACAGAAAAGCACAGCATACTGTATGTTAGGGTCTTTCTCATACATAAAATATGGCAGGCCTTTGCAAGCCTCCCAGTCATTTGCAGGCATCGCAGGAGATCTCATGGCCGCCTATCCTCAGCTGCAATACCCAAATACCTGCATTTCTGGAATTACATGTCAAAAGGCTGCTTCTTAAGCTCTCTCATTTGTGTGATTCACTGTGAAGATTTGGCATGTGTGTAACAGGGTTGCAGTGTGGGATGTAGAGGAGGAGGAGGAAGAACCCGGCTCAATAGTTGCATATGCACCTGCTCATGTGCACAGTTTTACTGATGAGAAAATTTCCCAGCAGCAGTACAGAACTGCTGGGAATGATCTGCCCAGCTTTTTACAAACAAGTGGTTCAAATTCAAAACTTCACATTCACTCTGGGCTGTGTGTATATGTGCATTGGACAGGTTACAACTCTATGCAGGTCAGTGTAGCTATACACTGTGTATCAAGCTGCAGAAGGTATTTGGGATGCTGTGATGGAGCCTCTCATGATCTGGGACCCTCTGCAGATAGAGTGCGGGACCCATGAGGACATGGAGTCTGACAGTCCAGCTTTTTGTCTCATCAGCCACAGAAGCAGCAAAGGACACAATGTGGAGTTCTCATCACAGATTGTAATATAATTTCTCATATCAACTGTCACAGTGAAAAACACCCACTGAGGACTGGCTAGCCAGGAACACATGTTCAGCCTGGCACAGGAGCCAGTATCTGGTGGGTGTCTTGAAGTAGATACCCATTTTAGTGGACTTTGGGGAGCAGAGCAGAGTGAGAGGACATGCCTTGCTCCTTAAGAAGCTCATCCATCTTTGCTCCACCTCTTCTAAACGGAAAGGAAATTGCAGGTTCTTCACAGGAAAGAGCCTAATGCCTTGTTTCTTTGCAAAATAGCAGCTATTGTATGTCACTCCTTTAGAGCAACAAACAATATATTGTCTTGGATTAACAGCAGCTAATTGGCACACGCAATAGCAGGAGTGGATGTGCTCTTGAGTAATGATGTGTCTTTTGAGTCTTATGTATCCAGATCTATCCACAGGTGTGCCATAGGCTTCCCTAGTCAGATCAGCAGTGCCTTGGTAGCTGAAAAAAATGGCATTATGTTAAATGATGATACCCACCTTCTTCACAAACTGTCAGGATTGCATTGTGTGCCCTTCCAGTACGCTACCTTGCTGAAGTGGTTGGTACATGCTCTGAATACTGGGATCATTGCAAGACAGTGCATTACACTTGTGAGAAAAACGGAACTCTATTATCAACTGTTTCCAGGGTTAGCTGGGACTCAGGACCTCTACTGGAAGCCTGTCCACTGTCTGCCAGATGTGGACAGAATTTTCTGCTTCCCAGAAAAATAGCTATAGATAAATCTTCCCACCAATATGCACCCAGATAACTCTCAGGCCAATGAGAACAGCCCATAGTGTTCCAGCTTCTCTGGTAGCGTGTTGTGCTCCTTCATTTCTGAACCCACCTCAGAAGCAGTAATGTATAAAGATGTTGCTCAAGAAAAACAGCTATTATTCTGCTATATGTTTTAAATACTCCAGGAGTGGGTATTAAGCAAAAGACACAACAGGGAGGTGCTTGTGATGCAATGTCACTTGCACAGCAGAGGCAGACAAGCTTCATCTTGCCTATGTCTGCTAGACCAGTTTTCTGTCGCAGTCCGACCAACAGATTCTGCAAAGTTGTATGAATTATTAAGGTGGACCCAAACATCAGAGTTGCCCGTGGTTGGCTTGAGTGTAGCAGGACCTTTTTGAAAGGTGCTAGCTTCCATTAAGGTCTTCAGACCTGCAAGACCCCAAGTCTCTCTATTAATGCCCATTGTTTATATTCTTGGTTTGGGGTCGGGGTTTTTTCATTTTGGTTGGGTCTTTTCAGTTGTAAAATGAATAAATACATCTGTACTAGTACACACCTTAGCTACAGAAAAACTGACAGTGAGTGTATTCACCCAACTGATCGCTCATGGATCAGTAGCAGTCAGGACTGGCAATGTCCTGTAGGGCAATGACTGTCTACTGGGACATTGCAGGTGGTCCCCCCGAAGATGCTGTACTTGCACATCAGGTCAGATAGTACCTGTTCATGCAGGGCCTTAAATGCAGTCCTTCTCATGTGTTGGCTTTTCCATGTGTAGTGGGCCATTCAATTTTATCAGTGTTGCTTTTCCTCTATGAAGACCTCCCCTGAGCAAGGGGAGATGATGCTATGCTATTGACCGCATCCAATAGTTGGGAATGAGGCAAAAATCCGTGTTCAAGGACATCATCACTGCTCATCAGTATCTAAAAGGAGAGGAAGGGTTTGATGATCCTTCTTTTGTGAGGTTAAACATTTTTTTATAGGTTCTTCTTGTAATACATACTTTTCATTTGCTTTGGTCATCTTAGTAGCTGTTCTTCATACCAGCTTCACTTTGAATTCTCCTGCTGTAATCAGTGGGGTGCAGTTCCCGTGACTGGCTGTATTTACACTATTGATATGTGTCTGTGCTAAGCTGTATTAGCTCACTGTACTATCAAGCATCACTTCTTTTCCTGATCTTAACATGAACATCTAAAATAGGTAAATTATAGTGGGAGTTTAGAGCAACTAGATCCGAGGCTGCTGCGCTAGCCATGTCTGGAGTTAGGAGAGGGGGAACCAGCGCTGCTTGACCAGAACTGGGCGCCAGATGAGCTGTGCTAGTGCCTTTGTGCTACGCCTATGCTGCTGCCAGTGACAGTAGCGCTTACCTGCCTTTGCTTTGGAAATACTTCAAAAAAACATTCCAGGATTCTTTTTTTTTCCTGTAGTTCCAAACAGATACAAACTGCAGCAATTTCTAACATAAAATTTTATTTCATGGCAGAAGTTGTCCTTTCTCTGTAGCAGAAATTAACTTGATTTTCTGCTATTAAGTCTTTTGCTGTTAAATTTTTCTCTGTTTCTATTATTTCGTCCCTCAATGGCATCAAAGCACTATGGGTAGGCAGGCTGCAAATACAGGAGTAACTGCTTGGCAGTGGAGCTGTGGGATGTGAATGAGTCAATTCTC
>NW_008825615.1:19638850-19642643 GCF_000699105.1 Pygoscelis adeliae
ACTTCAATGGCAACTCCATAAGACTCACCAACACAATCTCTTGCTGCTGTCTATCTGCAACCTTAGATGACTTTGAGGACTGAACTATCTGCAATTGTCTGTCTGTGCCTCAGCTCATCTACACAGTATTGCAGTCTTCTTTTATTGACAGTGTTTCCTACTTCTGTCATCAACATATTCCAATACATCTCCCTAATTCTGTGCTCCGCAAAGATACTGCTGTGTAACGCAACAATATGACTAACATTGTTCCTGTTCCTTGCCTTCCTTATCATCTTAAAATTCATTAACCACCTTCACATCCCTCCTTAATGCTGTGCTTTGCTGCAACGCCTACAGAAATTTGGAAACAATCTGACTGTGAGTGAGCTGAGAAAATTGCCTCACATGCCAAGCGATAGATTCTCTTTGTTTCCCTGTGCTCCTCCATCTGTTGGCATCCATCTGCCTCCCCACGGACTGTAGGCTCTTTGTGGCAGGACCATCTCTTTCTTCTATGAGCTGACAGTGCCCAGTCCTGTTACCCCTACAGAGCTGGTGTTTTAGTTACCTTTGGTTTAGGCAAAATTCCTTTTAGCTTAGCTCTAATTTTTAAGTACTGCACAGAATGATTTGAGAGGATGTACTCTCAGATCCAGTAACTGTTTAAGTCAAAAAGCCCAGGATTAGTCATACGGTTGTGTGTAGAGGAAGATTTGCTGGTTTGTTTTCTTTATATGGTTTTGTTTATTTATTTGACTACACTGACAGCACTTGGTGTTTACTCCTATCCCACACGAAGAGCCTCAGTGGAAGCCATGGGTAGGTTCAGAATCCTGCCCGTATTCTTCCATCCTGGCCTATGTACGAATGATTAATTTTGGAAGGTACCTCTTTAGTTAAATATCTGAATTATTTTCAAAATTTTGACTTCAAAATAATATATTTAGCTATTGCTGTCCGGGTATAGACTTAAAATTGTGTATGCTTTACAGGAAATCCTCTTTTAACATGCTGCCCCTGTATCAGTTTGGAAGGCCTAGAGTAAATGAAGCTTGATGACCCTTGAAGCCAGTGGAGAGTCTTGCTTTAAACCAGTTTATTGTTCAGAAATGCAACTGCACATAGGCAATGCCCTGCAGTGTTCTGTCTGCAATCTTTATCCATCAGGTAGGAGCAAGAACTGTTGGGAGACATCAGCTCCAACCACTTGAGCAGATAGTGGTTGCCTGTAAGCATGCACATTTACCACCGCATTGCCTTAGGTGCCTTAGCCTTCGTGCTGCCAAGAGCCTCCTGTCTGCAGGTGTGCAGCCTGCCTTCCCCTGACAGTGAGGGGTGCCCATCACCCCAGCTGCCCGTGGGCCAGGATTTTCCCCTCCTTGGTCTCGTGTTCTTGCTCTTGCACTGTCATTCTCGTGGCCTTGCCCCAGCAAAGCCAGTCATGTGGCTGTGGCGGGTTCTGATAGGAAGTGACTGTGGCAGCGGGAGAATCACTTGCCTTTCCCCCGCTTCTCCTGCCGTTGCTTGGGGCCCAAATAATACACATGCACGGAGTGTAGCAGTAGGTCAGCACATACCAGCCCCGGCCAGCACACACCAGTCAGCAATAACAGCATCGCAAGCAGGAACCACCAACAGCAGTTTGAGCAGGTCCCAGTGAGACTTGTGTACTTTCTGCAAGGGACTTTCTGGGGCGACCCTGCTACACTGGAGGGGAGCCCTGGGGAGGCTGCTTCCCTGGGGACTCCCATCACCTCTTTCCGGCTGGCCACTGAGTTTCCCTTTTTTCCCCTTTTTTATTTTCTCTCTCTCTCCTTCCCTCACCTCTCCCTTCCTCTGTCATTTCCATTTTTCACCAAAAGCAACTCCATGCATGCCGTCAGCTGCAGACCCCACTGATGGATCCTTGTGTGTGTGAACCTGTCTGGACATCCTTTGCGTAACAACCATCTGTTGGCTGCAACTCCATAGTCTGGGCTTCCACGCAGGTGTAAGAGAAACTGCTCTCCCCAGCTGCTGTTGCCTGTGGTTTAACTCACACACCCTACCAGCTTGCCTCACTCCTCCCTCCCTCTGCTTCAGGTTGGCTACAAAATTTTTCAGAAATAGGGTTGTTCGAGAAATAAGAAAGCAGAGGGAAAATAGCATGTCTAAATGTATGCAATGGACTGCCATAGGGGTGAGAGTCAGGACCCACTAGCATCCAGAGTCTCTCGAGTGCCACATGCCATCACTATTCTGGCAGCTGCAAGGGTCCATGATGACAAGAACTGATTGGCAGAAGAGAGCAGTACGGATCCCTTTTCTGAAGAGACATTTGCAACTTTTATTGGCATTTAATCAAATGGACAATACTTCTCACATCTTTTTCTGATGAGGCTACTGACCCTGTCTCTGGCACCTTTGCGGTGTACTATAATCACTGATGTCTAATGCAAAAAGCAGTCATTTCCTATGGAAAGGGCAAATGACTGTTTGAGTACAACACTCAGTTGCAGTGAGTAGTATCAGAAGAGTGTGCAAACCAACAAGCAGTAACTCATTCTGGAAAGATGTTGGTGAGATAACTTTTCTTTTTTTCCCCGTTGCAGCTTGTCAGCCAAGAATGTGAAAGACATGGGGTCAGTTCAAGACCAAAGCTTGAAAGGCTTGTATCTTGTATATCTTGCAAGCACAGAGCTTTGTTTACAACATTCACCGAGTGTGCTGGAGGTCTCCTGCCAATGCGCTTAATTGTGGTTACTCAGTAAATATCTTGTTTGACCTGGAGGTAATTGAAAAGATAAGAAATAAATTCAAGCTTAGGGACATGGTTTAGTGGTGGACTTGGCAGTGTTAGGTTTACAGTTGGAGTCAATGATCTTAAGGGTCTTTTCCAACCTAAATGATTCTATGATTCTATGATTACAGTGTAGTTTCAGCCTAAAGGCATCTGTATTGGAGTGGTCAACAGCACGGACCTGGTGTGGGCCACAAAACCTACCAAAAGAGCAGGGGCCTGAGCCCCATGCTGCTATGCTTGCCCTGCTGCTTGCCACCGAGCTGCGGCAGGCAATGCTAACATGAGTGAACCTGCACCGTGCTCTGGAAAGGCAGGGACGCACTCATGGGCAGCACAGGCAGCACAAATTGCTTTTCAGGGAGTGCCAGTCAAGGAGGAGCTTCTAATACTGTGAAAATAAGTTGTTCCTGCTGGTTGATCCCTGCTGCATTTGGGGAAACAGCCCTTGCTGCTTCCAAAGGCACAGGATTACAGCAAAGGAACATTTAAGTTAATTATTGATTTCTTCTCTTAATGGAAATAGAGCACAAGGTGGTAATATTGACAACTGGGTTCAAAGTGTCCCTCGCCTTTATTTTTGGGATGGGGAGGATGTCAGCATATCATTTGCATTCTTATCTGCTTGATGCCTATTGGAAAACAGTGTCTCCATCAAGCAGTGAAGGCATCAGCAGATGAATGAGGCGAGTAGTCTGCACTGCACGTGGGATCCCTGTGTATTTGCCAAGAGAGCCCTTTGCTGCTTGTGCTTTTCCTCCTCTGTTAGCCGGTCCCCTGCCCAGGAGGGGCACGTTCATCTCTGCGTTGTGGCAGTCAGGACTCAATGCTCAGAGGCTTCAACTTCGAAAGGAATGGAGGCAGCCCCTTGTTTGTTCAAAGTTCTCCTGAAGCAGCCTGGGAGGGTTATTCTCTCAGAGTCCTCGGGAAAGTAGTACAGATTTTGGTAACACCTACAATTACAGAAAGAGTTCTACAGTTCAGCTGTGTTGAGCATGGCCAGGAAATCATTTTTAAAGACAGCTGTGGCAT
>NW_008825615.1:19642670-19661480 GCF_000699105.1 Pygoscelis adeliae
AAATTTAAAGGAAATTTAAAGAACAAACTCAGAGTTCTGTGTATTTCCAGAGGAACACGGACTCTGCAGCGTTAGCCTTGTCCTGCTCTGGGCAGCAAGCCCAGGCACTCTCCTGTTTGTGCGGGAAAGTTAGCATGGGGCATACCGTGAGAAACAAGAACAAGAAAAAAGCCTTTGCCTTTTTATAGTCTAGATTTTCATCCCAAATGCTTTTGGGCAGGTACAGTGACTTGTATTTATTGATACGCTTTCCATTAACTTCAGTCAGCTCCCAATTTTAAGCTGACTGTTTCCTCTTAATACAGTATTTCCTATAGCTAAGGTATACAGCATTTAAGGTTTAGCATGGGGTCACTCTGCAAGCTGCATATTTAAAAAAAAACCTCAACAACAGATTGGCAGGTTCCCAGTCTCTTGCTTTTAGTATTTAGATTGACGCTCTAGGACTAGTTCAACTCAAGTTACCTTTTTTGTGAATGAGACATAGCTCCACTGGTGCCGATGGGGTTTACGTGGTATAAACGTGGTACGGTGAGAGGAAAATGAGATCTGCCCACTGCGTGCTATGTAAGCCAGAGCCTCAGAAGAAAACAGCATCGTTCCTTTATAGAACATTAATTAAGCATCTGCTGAAAAGTAAATGAGTTATGAGAATTCTTGATAAGTGGTATCGTTGTGGAATACCTAATGTAGTGTAGAGTATTTCTCCAAGTAGAAACATTTCATGTTTCTGCTCTTTTACAGCAGGAATATTTCGCAGAGAGCTTTAGGTCGCTGTAGCAGAGACTAAAGGGGTGTCAATCAGCGCTGTTCTATGAAGCACTTGTGATGAAAACCGATGTGGGCTCACTGTATACACTGGTGCTATACTGACTTACACCACCTGAAGATTTTTACCCTGTATGTTTAGAAGTATGACTGCAACTGGAGCCAAATTCAGCTTTGCTCTCCTTATTCAAGGTTGCATATATTGATAATGGGAAAAAGGAGCTTTCTCAGCACAGTCTATCCATGGACACTCCTAAAAGAAAGAGAAATTAATTTTGTAGATTAGAATTTACCACCGTTTCTCACATTGTGAACTATATGACCCCAGGAGCAGAACGGAATCCAAGCTCGCTACAGTGAAAAGAAATCACTGTTAACAGAAAATAGTAATAACAGTAATAAGAAGTACTAGATTAAGTATTTTTTAGTGATAAAGCTTTAGCAGTAGAAAAAGGGGCAAGAACATGCATAATGCTGAGTAAAAGAGAACGCTATCAGAAAAGAAAGAAGTTATTTTTAAATGTGCCTCCAAACAACCCTATTATGTTAGCACATCCTTTCAACTCCGGTCATGGCTGCATTAAGCTTCCTACCCAGTCAGGTCATCCTATGGGTATAAATATATGCTCTAAGTTACATAAAAGCCATCCAATCCTATTTGCATTGTCACTCTACAATAACAAATGCTATAATGACCTCCTTTTTTTAAGTCCAGTGCTATCTATAAAGCAGGCTTAGACCCTTTTGTTCTTAAGGAGGTCAGCTGTCGCATTGCTCTCTTAATGAGCTTCAGGCATTCCCAGAGAGTTTTCCAATATTGCAAGACACACCTGGCCCCAGGCGGGACAGTTATGGCTCTGCCAACACCGAAGCGGTGCAGACAGATCCCATGTGACAGGTTATGCAACTGAGCTGGGCTTTATATACCCCTAGGACCTGAAGCTGGGCTTTATATACCCCTAGGACCTGAAGCATGTAAAGGGCTCCAGGGAAAAGAGCGTCAGGTGAGGAAAAAACGTTTGCATACCGTGCTTCTTGGAGCGCTTTTGGCATTGTAGCAAAGCATACTAGAATAAATCTTCTGTTTCATTAGGCGGTCCACTTGTAAAAAATCCCTGGGATTTAGTAATGTTTTGTGTCTTCTAAAATTGTAGGGGCTGAAATTCTATGAAGACTCAGAAATCATGGTTATTCCTCTCCGGAGAATGACACCTGGGTACATAAGGTTGTTGCAGGTATGAAAATTCTGTCTTTTTTTCCGCTTCTAATTAGATCTTTGAAATACCAGTATTTCCCTTGATCACACTGATTTTATTTCAAATTATTGCATGACCAACCCAATGGAACATTGGCTTCTGGTGGGTTTAACTTCATAACAACTCAAAGAAGTCTTAATTAAGCCTCTGCTGAAAAGTAAATGAATTGTGATAATTCTTAATAATCAGTATCATGCTGGAATACCGAATGCAGAATACTTTGAAGGAGTTTATGTTTCTGCAGTGCTTAAACAGAAACTACTTCTCCATCATTTTCTCTTGCAATGGCTTTGTGTGTTTGGGGCAGCAGGAAAATGTTAATGGGAAGAAGGACGCCAGGTTCCTAAGCAACTCAGGTGAGCTGTCAGTGAAAGACTTCAGCCAGCTTCTATGGTTATGATAAAGAAACCTCAATCAGTATTGACCTCTGGAACATTGGGGCACCAGAGTATCAATCATTATATGAAGAAAAAAATAAAAGCATGCATAGAAAATGTTTTAAATCAGCTAAATAGTTGAGAATAAAACAGCCCAAAAATACATATACCAAAGTAGAGCATCTTCCTTATTGTACTACGTATTTTGATATTTACAGAGTATATATCCTTTTGTTGGAAAATCTCACAGCTTTTAGCAATGTGATCTGCATCCAAAATCATAGACTGTAGTAGCTGAGAGGTGATAGTTGAGTAGTTGAGAGGCTGGGCTAAGGATACTGTGTTTCAGTCCTAGCAGTGAATTTCTTTCACGCCTCCCTGCATATCTTTTGATATCACCTTACATAGTAATTTTATTTGGAATTTCTTTTGTCTTTATTTATTCTGCTGCTGAAGTAGCCACACTGTCAGCCACGTTCATCAAGGTTGGAGCACTCAGCTCGGATTATTTAAGCTCACATAAAAAACCTAGAATCTGGAAGTGAAAATCAGGCTCCTTGGAATCTGTCACTCCTGTCAGTGGTGCCATGCCTTCTGTCCATGGACTGCAAGGGAAAGCATAAAAAAAATGACTATTTGAGGCCTAGTCATCATTTCATATAAGAAATGCTGCAACTGGAAAGACACGTGATATGTTTTAACTCACAGCGCCAATATGTATAGGAATTTGTGTTTTGCTCTCTAGGGAGTCCATGCAACTGTGTTTCTGCTTCTCAGTCAGTGTATCATATGTACTAGGCAAGCAAGAGTAATTTAATTTCTTTTCTGATTGTTATTCAGATAATTAGTAAATAATTAATTTTTTATCTTTACTTTGGCGTTTCCTGCTTCTTTGTTGGACTTGACAAAGAGACTGTGTTAAGACTTGTCTGCTTGGTCTAGTCCTACCTGTGGAGCTAGGATCCCTTTTAGCCTTGCTTTCCTGAATTAATAGCTAACATTCAAGGGAACATCACTGTGTTAGTAGCTAATCTGTGGGAAGGAGAGATCTTTGTACTTCACAGAACAAGAAATTCCCTTCTTTATGCCTAAGCCTCCACGCTTGATTCAGCTCTCCCTCTCAGCCAAGTAGCCAGAGGGAACCCCATTAAAGTCACTGAAATCAATGAGTTACGAATTAAAGAAAAATCATATCAGGAATGTGTCCTTTCTTTTACAAAGTGATAAAAAGGGGGCCCTTCCAAAATGTGCAATAGTTTGTGCCGAATACTCTTCAGCAGAAAGCAGAGTCATACTATATTAAATGACACGGAGAAGAAAAAAGTGCTTTGTAGGTTCCAAAGACCCGCTTTTGTGTTGCACTCAGCTGAATCAGCATGTAACTTGCCCTGTTTCTCCCATAGACTCAGGCTGCAGGAAAAATCGTTATCAACTCATCAGACACACTGCTGCAACGGGCGGCGTTGCTGCTGGGAATGTTTGGGATCAGTATATCCAGCTACAGCACACACCAGCTAACTCAAAAGAAGAGACTTCCCTTGACCCGTTAAGCTGCATTTGGATGTGACCCGAGAAGTGAAGGCTTATGTCAGTAGTGCTGATGAGCGGCTTTTCTGCCTCAGTTACCAGTGTGGAGGTAATGACACACTTCGCAGCCGTGATTTCTACATGCAAAGTTAAAAAGATGGAAGAATTACAGACTTCTTCAAGAACGAAAAAAAGAATAATGACTAGCAGAGGCATCAGATTTCCAAATAAGATGGACTGTCTGTAAATACAATGGACTTCTTTTGTTATCCAATGTATACATGGAGAGAGAGCTAAAGGTATAAAATACAGTTACAGTCGGAGTAGGTGTAAACAGATCAATGGGGGTGCCATGCTTCGTCAGTGTCACCTTGTTGCAGCTTTTGCAAATTGAATCCTATGCAAAGACTGGTTTTGAAAAGGAAAAGTTAGAAGCAATATATTCCTCATGACAAGAGTTAGACCGAACAAAAATCATCTCTCGTAGACTCTGTACCGTTATATCTAACTAGATATGTACATTTGTGTGTATTACTGAATTTGTGCACTCTAACCTTTCCTATTGAATCTTAAACATTTCTTGATGCCTTTTGTGTAGAAATGTTTGTGTATTTTAACACAAGCTGGTAGCCTTCTGCAACAGCAGAGATGGCCACAGGCTACACCATCCATATGGTGTTGGGAAGGAGCCATGGCACCAGACCAGATAACTTTGTAATTCTGTGCAGAAACTCTCTACTCTAGAAAGTATCAGTAAAAATATTGGGTTGGGTTTCGTTGCGGAGTTCAATATCTGAGCGTATTCCTCTGCAAAGCCCACTCATCCCATAACATACATCCTGATTAAAATAAAAATAGAGATTGATTTTTTTCCCCTCCTTTTCCCTTGTTTTCTTGTTCTTCTCACTCGATGCAATAGCTTATTCAGGAATGTTGTTACTGTTGGTTTGCATTTTTCCAGCTGTTTCTGATGCTTTATGTAAACATGGCTTTGTAGGCTCTTCTGTGCATACGTTAGGGTTTAAAATCCTTTGTTCTCAATTACTAAATACAGACATTATTTTTGTGGTTTTTTCCGTGTTTAAAATTATTTCTTCTGTCAACAGTGTTTATATTCAACCACTAAGGGGCATCCTACACAGCTGAATATTTTGAAGTCTTCAGATGGCTTATTGCAACATTACAAACCACAAATTGGATCAGGTTGAAATTTTTACCCTTTTTTTATTTTTAAATTGTTCTTGCCCCTGTTTCCCTTTCTCACACCCTCCAAGAAATGTCTCTTCTCCCCCCACAACTGTTGTTAAATTGAAGAAGATGAGAAAATCAGTGTTTACAAAGTCATTTTTTACAATGTACCAGGTCACAAATTACTTCCATCTTGTATAGCCTTCTGTTTAAATTTAAAATAACAAATCATATAATGGAATATTCCATCTTCTGCCTTCACCTACAAGAAATGAAACAAAATACTTGATCCCTTTGACAAAAGTAAGAATGATATCTCTGGAAAGCATTTATTCACATTGATTGAAGATATATGGTGTGACCTCCACCACCACCCTCAATATGCCACATTTATGGCTTTTTAATCAATGCATATGATTTTGGGCAGCTGCATTTTTGTTAACTTATTTGCTGCCCCCATGCAACATGAATGTAAGATCGTTAGCTGTTTTCAGTGCCATTACTATGCTAATATGAACTCTTCCAATAGATAAAAGCTAAGTGTAATAACAATATAATTTTAAGAAGATATACTAGAATAAAATAAATGATAACTTGACGAGAGAGATGTTCCCATTTTACTGTATCATGGAAATGATGCTCGTGAGGAATATGTATTTTTTCCATGAGAATTGCTTTGAATAGTTTTGAAAGTTTCATCTGGTACCACTGAAAATGACAGGAGGACAACACAGGCAATAGGCAAATTGAGTGTGGAGAGACTCAGTAAAGGTACGGGCCTTAGGAGCCTCAGGAACATACAGTGAAGCACCAGGAAAGTGTAATTGAAATTAATTACAAAACGGATGCATTTAAACTTGCTGATGATGATTTGGGCCTGGGCTGAAAATCACCTTTAGGTGAAAAGTTGGGACTGCATCCGGCAGAAGATGTAGGCATCTGTAGCTAACCTATCCGCTCCTGTAAAAATCTAAATCCAAAATTTCAGTTTTCTAAAGTACAGCTGCCACCTCCTGCTGGTCACGACAGACGGCCACATGCCCGTCCCTTTCACTGCTACGGCTCCCTGGAAGATCTGCTTTCGGGTTTCCCCTCAGCCAGGTGAGGCTGGGGTGTACTGAGCACCAAGACATCGGAACCTTGTGGGGGTGCGCAACAACAGGCCCATCTTCTCATCCTCCCTGTGGCTGGAAGCACCGAGGTGGACTGGGGGCTGCCCAAAATATGACTGGAAGTTAATATCCCTAACCCCTTGTGTCCTGCTGTTTGTTAGAGCAAACGCCCTTCGGCAGAGGAAGGAAAGGCACCTGCACAGCGACTCTCACAAAGGAGCCCGTGGCGCTGTACCCTCCCTCTGCATGTTCTTCTGAAGAACCAGCATGGTCCTGTGGGGTCCTGACTCCTAAAGGAGGCTGGCCGTATCAACCTGTCCCAGCTCTCATCCACTACAGCAAGGGGCCCAAATTCAAGTTAGGACAAGCTAAAGACTTTTTCCTCCTAATTGCCTATTAGCTAAGTTTGCCCCCCTCCCTGCACTCAGTGTGCCATATGTTTGGACCCTACCGAAGTTTGCCATGTTTATAGACATCTAACTCCAGCCTGCAGGCTCAGTACGTGGCTGGGCTCCTGAAATCTGGGCAGGATACCGCTCTGTGCTGCAATTCCCAAACCTGCCTGTGAACTTAGTCTTCAAAGCTCTGAGCATGCCAAACTTCGAGCATATGTTTATGCCCTATTGAAGTCCAAGGGGGGGTTAAGGAACATCCTTATATCCTTTGCCAGACTGAGGTATTTAATCTCTTCCTTGATCTCCCCCAAAAAGCATTTACATTTTAAACATATTTGTACTTTTGTTTATATGGCTTTTACTTCAAAAATGTTGGCAATTCAACAATTGAATGCTGATGAAAGTCAGGAGCCTGGTGAGCTTGGGGAGGTTAATGCTGCTTTACCCCGGGGAGGGTGTAAGAGAATCAGAAAAAAAGTAAAACCCGTGGGTTGAGATGAAGACAGTTTAATAGGACAGCAAAGGAAGATAAAATAATAATTAATAATAATAATAATGATAAAAGAATATACAAAACAAGTGATGCACAATGCAATTGCTCACCACCCACCGACTGATGCCCAGCCAGTTCCTGAGCAGCGGTCACCCCTCCCCCAGCCAACTCCCCCCAGTTTATATACTGAGCATGACATCGCATGGTATGGAATATCCCTTGGGCCAGTTTGGGTCAGCTGTCCTGGCTGTGCCCCCTCCCAGCTTCTTGTGCACCTGCCAGAGCATGGGAAGCTGAAAAGTCCTTGACTTAGTATAAGCACTGCTTAGCAACAACTAAAACGTCGGTGTGTTATCAACATTATTCTCCTGCTAAATCCAAAACACAGCACTGTACCAGCTACCAGGAAGAAAATTATCTCTATCCCAGCTGAAACCAGGACAGTATGTTTGAGGAATTACGCTCCAGGAATTACTTCTTACCTTCCCTAGCTTGTAAAAATATTTAAATAGAAGTACTGTTTAAGCTAGTAAATGTTAGACCTTATTTACAAATACATTTTAAAAGCCATTTCATAAAATCTATCGGATTGGTTTTACCTCTAATATCAGGCAAATAAAGGTTAATACCTCCTGATGCCGAACAATTTTAATTAAACTAATCCACTTCTAACAGCAGTAACTTCTCTAGTTTGAATTACGTCTTGCTACATCAAGTTCATTATTTTATTTGAGAAGGAATCCCAAGAGCTTTTGTAGCTGTTTGGTTTGTATGTCTGAGTCCACCTCCTAAAGGCAAGTGAAATGAAAGTATTAAATAATCAGAAAATCAAACACGGTTGGTATTCTCTTCAAACAGATGTAGCGTAGACTGGAGAGTTGTTTGACATAAATGGCATTGCTAGTGAATATCAGAGAGCATTCAAGCTTGATCTCTTGTGCTAAATAAAGTCGATTAAATTCACTTGAATGTTTTATGAAAAACTCTTTCACATATATACATACTCAGTTTTCTAAAGCAGAATTTCTGTCTTCTTCCATCAGGACAGACAGCCTAGGAAAATTACACAAGCTAACACTCATTTACTAATAAGGGGACTATAAAACGAAGGCAACGTCTCTGACATCTTTTCATGCATCTTCTGGGAATTATGTTTCTGCATCAAAATTACCACTCTGGAGCTTTATCTCTAAAGCTGGAGATTATAGAGTTGCAGATTGTACATCTCCAAATATGCCATGGACCAAGAAGGCGAACTTGAGTAGTTACCAATCGGTGGATGCTCCATCACTTACTAGGCAGTGGTAATGTCATTGTGATGCTGAGCCTTTAATTTGTGTATTAAACTAAGAACAGAAATAAGAAAATTAATTTTTCTGCCCCTAAATTATGTGCATGTCTTTTTATACAGCAGATGTGCTGCAGGCTGAAGAATCAGATCACTTGAGCGGGCTCTCTTCCGTCCTCCAGCTACCCTGAGGTTTCATGTCGTGCAGAGCTGGCATCTAGTTTATAAAGTATCCGCCACGGCCCTCGATGGAAGTGCCGCACGGCTTGGGGGTTGTTCTGGCAGCATAACCCCTCATGCCACCGGTACCTTGCTGAGAAGCTCTTCATTTTAGACCATGTGTTTTTACTAGTATTAGATGAATGGAAGTCAGGCCTCAGCTAAGGTTTCGGGTGCTGCTGTAATGGTAATTAATACCACCAATAAAACTGGGGCACTGATGCTGCGTGGGAGCTTTCTTCATAAAATGTTCTGTGTCTGTATCGCCTTTTCAACTGCAAGTTGTACAGTGGGTTTATCAGTGGCAAAGCTGTGTGTTAGCAGTAATCCACCTCCCTGGCTTCAGTCGAACAGGGCCACAGGGATTTAACTGAGACATGGTTTTACCTGTGCAGCGCAATGGCACTTCTCTATGAATATATTAGTGATAAAACAAAAAAAAAAAAGATATTAATGCTTGTCACGTCTTTTCCTACCTTGGATAAAATGCCTTTTCCCCTCTTAGTTATGAGTAGTCAACGACAACACAAAATAACCCCCTAAATCAGTCTTGTCTTTCATATGACTTTCTTGTTACTCTTCTACAACTATCGCAATTTAATAAGGTGGCTGAAAGGTAGTTTAATCAAATGGTAGATTAATACTGTTCCTGGAGCTATGTTCACTTCAGTTTTTAACTAAGCTTGTAATCATGAGCTACGTGTGTGTCGCTGACTTTTAATCAGCGTGCCCCCTGTCCTTGTAGTGAGAGTGTGTTTGTAAGCATAAAAACAGCCCAAAAGGGCCCAGAAAGAGATGTTTCTTCACCTCCTTAGCAGTATTTTTGCAAGTGACCTTTTTTAAGAGCACAAAGTGCTTTAAAACCAATAATCCACACATTTTCAAAAGCTTTTGGGAATTTCATGTAATCCACAGCACCCCACCGACAAAGTCCATCCTGAAAGGGAGACACTGGAGGCACGGTGGTCAAAGGAGGTGTCTAGCGGAGCGAGGGCTTGAATTAACTCTCAGCGGGTGCTTCCATGTGTTTCCATTCAGAAACGACGGGTGAGATTCAGCTCAGCTGACACAAGCGATGCAAAGGTTGACCAAGTCTGCCAGTGCCCTTAGCTCCCTCTACAGACAGCAGAGACGGGTCCTGGGGAGGCCACCTCTGCCCTGCCACCTGGGAGCGGCCTGAAGATGCTTTAAGAGGAGCTGAAGGAATGTGGATGGTTTCCTTACACGTGAAAGCACTTAATGTTTGGGGTTTCTTCTATTTTTCTGTAATTTTCCTGACTGGGGGAAGGGGCTGTATCATGTTGCTGTTATTTAAACCAGAGTAAGGAAGAAATAGCAAGGCAGAGCAACCCTGCTGCTGATAAAGGTTTTTAATCTTTAAAAAAAAAAAAAATCAAATAACGAATTGGTTTGTCCTTCACTCTGTGTTCTTCAGTAATGAATTACAGGAACTTGAAACTCTCAGCCCAACAGGGATGGTGGCACATAAAGCCAAAATGCATGAAAGCTTGAACGGAATCATCACTGCCCGGGAATAACTCAAACACCGCGTGCTTTCCCTGTCATAGTTGAGCCATATTTCCTTTTAAAAAGCAAGCTTTGCCCTAAGGGAAAAGAAAGTGCATAGGACTGTGCTCTGCTCCCCCAGGTGCTCTTCAGCTGCACCGTGGTAGATCCTCGCTGTAGGCGAGGAGAGGAAGGGTGGAGGAATGGCACCGAAACCTTTGCTTCACCGTGACCCTCTGATGGCGCAAGAGCCCCTCGGCTGCTGCTTCGGGCCAATGCAACCAGAGTATCGCTAAACCTTTGGTGAGGCTCCACTTCTCTATCCCAACTCCTGTCTCCTGCTCCCAGAGCTGCTTTCTGGCTCCTCTGAAGCATGTGGAGCTGTGACCGACTCTGTGTGTGTGTCTGTCTATCTGTCTATGCAAGTAAGGGAGAGGGGGCAAGAGCAGCCTCTGGCCCTCAGGCTGCAGGAGGTGATGAATACCAGAGGCCTGAGAAGGGATGCCATTGCAGGATCAATGATTTGTGCAAATCCCTGGCTCTTCCCTGAGTAACATGCAGTCTCCCGCTGGGTCTTAGCTTTCATCTGCAGCACAGCTCTGGCAAGAGCTCTTTCATCAGGCAACTCAGAGTCTCCTTTTCACTCGCTTGCCAGTGAAATGGATCCCATTCATTAGCCCCGGAGCTCACTAAAGGCATTATTTGTAATGTTTCATCCCCAACTGAATTTGACTGTTAATTTGATAGCATAGTATCAAGAGGAGAAACTAAAGAAACACTGGGACCATTTGCCATGAAAAGATACCTGCAATGTTTTTTGCCACTTTACTCCTTACTGGCAATTTTTCAATAACAATTCTGCCCTTCTATGCATGTCCCTGCATCTCCCTGCCTTTTCCTTGCCAAGCAGAAAGGCCCCGAGGCCTCAGCTGACCTCATCTTGCAGAACGGCCTGCAATGGGAAGAGAGGCATCACTCAGCTAAGAACAAGAGAAGCAGAACAACCATCTCTCCCACCAGGTGAGAGGAGTTGTAAATCTCAAATCCCGGCCACACAGTGAGCCTGGGATCACGCTGAGCTCAGGGTGGCTTTAATAAGCTAATGCTCCTGCAACCATTTAGCAAAGCTGGGGACTCACTCAAGCTCTGGATAGTTTTAGCTGTGGTTTAACTATGCAACAGTCTCAATACAAGTTTGTGCCAAAGTGACAGAAGGATGGATGTAAAGCAACCACTTTATACTGGGTCACTAACAGGCTTTTTTTTTTTTTTTTAAATCATACAGTCTGAATTCCACTTCATAATTGCTCTCCCACATTAAAGCAAAATTAGTTCCCCACTGAGCAGCACATTAAAAAGCCCAGAGTTTGCTCAAGGATGTCAACACTGGAGTATGATGCTACACCTTTATCTCACTAAACCTTAGCTACTGCACATTAACTATTCAGCCTGAGCTATTTCCATAGGTTCTCCTCATAGTCAGTGCAAAAAATGAGCACCTCCGGAGAGCAATTTATCCCCTTCAGGAGGTGTCTAGAAGAGGTGGGCCAACTCCCCCTCTGAATGTGTGCCTCTCTCTTTACTGAATACGGGCTGGAGACCTCACTTTTAAAAAGCTCAAGGTAGCAGAGACAAATCATCCCTATCTCTATAAAAACATCCTATTCCAATAATACCAATTTCCCATTGAAGACAGACACTGAGATAATCAGTTACCGAACTCAGAGGCACGATTGCCAGGCTCTGGGCAGCTTTCAGAGGGAGCCACTGAGCTGCAGGACGCTGTCTCTGGATCCAAGAAAGCGGAGTCTGGTCACTGACCAGCACAGGCAGCCCCACAGTGGCTCAACTCCCACACAGAGGCACCTGGAAACCTCAGAGAGCTGAAGCAGCACTGAGTAAGAGCATGCTTGTGCCGAGAGGTGAATGCGGCGGTGTGTAGCACAGTAGCAGGGCTGACTAGCATTAAGAAAGGCTGCAATGAAGATGCACAGGTTCGGGCATCCGCATGAGAAGTAAAAGCCCACAAAGGACATTTCGTATTTCCTTGGGAGCTGAATCCCTTGACACCGTGTGTGCTGTCATTGCGCTACAATGGGAGCCGCTAGACGGGTGGCTGGCATGTGTCTACCGACCATCCTCCCTGAAAGTGGCAGGATGCCCTCTGCAGAAGGCATGGCTTCCAGGCACCCAGAAAACTGCAACAGCACTGAAGGATCCACCACGAAGCACATTCACAACCCCACCAGCTACTGCCCTCCATCTTCCCACCGTGGGAACAGTGACCCCCTTTCTGGTCACTCTCGTCCCTTCCAGTACCACCTCTCTTGGTGGTCCTTCCAGGGAAATGACCCTCATCAGCAATAAGGTCATGAGAACCGGCTCGCCTCCCGCCCCCCCCGAAGCATAGGCACAGCCACTGCCTGCAGGCTGGAGGCCAGAGGTGGACTGAGGGCCAGCGTGAAGCCCAGTGGCCACCAGAGCCTTCTGCTGGCCTGAAGGCATGAAGCACAGCCAAAGCAGGAGGTGCCCGTGTGCTGCAGCAGCCCCACGGAGGCCACTTAATTGATTAACTTCAATTGGCATACAAATACAGTTTAACAAGTTGCCCAATCTTTCATGTATGCTATGAGGGAGCAGCAGAAAATTAATAATTTCTGGGTGAGAAATATAATCTGCAAACAAAAAACAAAAAGAAGAAGAAAGTGCAGCTCAAAACTCTGCAGCTGTATGTTAAAATATCCTTCAAATACTGTCTTGAATCTTATTTAGCACACCATTATTCTGCTATCTGAGCAACTTGTATATGAAGACCCAGATTCAACTGACATAACATAAAATATCTGAGGTATTTCAACTAGGAATGCAATTACTTTAGGTTCTTCCCATTGTCACTGGCGAGAAATAAATGCTTCTAAGTTCTTGGGTGAGCCAGTCCACCCTCCAGAGGCACCTGTTTCTTTCCACTGATTATGGAGGCAGCCTACTGTGTCTGTGCTTTTAACTTAGGCATCTCATTTAGGTTCCCATAGCTAGCTAGGATGAATCCAAGCCAAAATCACTCCATTTAAGTGTCAAATCTCCCACCACCAAATGCCAAGCTGACCTTGCTGTTATAGCAAACAAAAACCACAGCGCTCGACCCTTGGTCTTCCCAAGCAACAAAGCCACAGTCATGAACAGCATCACAGAATCACAGAATGGTTTGGGTGGGAAGGGACCTTCAGAGTTCATCCAGTCCAACCCCCTGCCATGGGCAGGGACATCTTCCACTAGACCAGGTTGCTCAAAGCCCCATCCAACTGACCTTGAACACTGCCAATGATGAGGCATCCTGTTCCAGTGTCTCACCACCCTCATCACAAAAATTTTCTTCCTTTTGTCCAATCTTAATCCACCCTCTTTCAGTTTAAAACTGTAGCCCCTTGCCCTGTCACTGCAGGCCTTGGCAAAAAGTTCTCTCCATTTTTCTTATAGGCCCCCTTTATATATTGAAAGGCCACAATAAGGCCTCCCTGAAGCCTTCTCTTCTCCAGGCTGAACAACCCCAACTCTCTCAGCCTTTCTTCACAGGAGAGGTGTTCCATCCCCCTGATCATTTTTGTGGCCCTCTTCTGGACCCGCTCCAACAGGTCCGTGTCTTTCCTGTGCTGAGGGCTCCAGAGCTGGACGCAGTACTCCAGGTGGGGTCTCACCAGAGCAGAGTAGAGGGGCAGAATCACCTCCCTCGACCTGCTGGTCACACTGCTTTTGATGCAGCCCATGATACAGTTGGCTTTCGCACATTGCTGGGTTGTATCTAATTTTTTGTCCACCACTATGCCCAAGTCCCTCTCAGCAGGGCTGCTCTAATCCATTCATCCCCCAGTCTGTATTGATACCGGGAGTTGCCCCGACCCAGGTGCAGGACATTGCACTTGGCCTTGTTGAACTTCATGAAGTTCACATGGGCCCACTCCCCAAGCCTGTCAAGGCCCCTCTGGATGGCATCCCTTCCTTCTAGCATATCAACTGCACCACCCAGCTTGGTGTCATCCGCAGTCCTTTTCAGACAGAAATACTGTTCGTTAGAGATAGCCCGCACCCTAGTACCGTGCAATGCATGTTGAAAGGGGTGTGAAGCAGCACAGCAAATGATCTTGCATGTGTCAGCACTGAACTCCCTCCAGCCCTGGGTCATCTCGTGTTGCTCGTGAGCGTCACTGTCATCCCTGAGATTTGATTAAAAAGTGAGTTGTGCTCTCCCTCGATTTTCATGGTTCCTTTAAAGCTGGACTTCATGTACTTCTTGTAGTCTAACAGCCCTTTAAATGAAATATTCTTTTGTCAATACCTATACCATAGTATTCTTTCTGTTAACAAAATGTTTGGCATAAAATGTTACTGGTTATTATATTCTTTAATCCCAGGGACTGCTGAGAAGTTCTCAATAAATAATAATTTTCATTTATTTTCAACACAGGCATCTATAAGTAATTGCGTAATATTGCTGAGGGTGAATTATCTGCAGGTCCGTGCTGCGCTGTAAATAAAATGCTGTGTGTGCTTTGTTCTAGTGAGCTGAGGTGGTGCCAAGAACCTGAAATCATCCACTTCACTGAGAGCGAGCAAGAAAAAGAGAGGGTATATGGAGAACACAGCTCAAGTTCTACGTTTCGGTCTGATTAGGGACTCCAGTAGTTGTTTCAGTTCCTCACCTGCAACAGGTAGGTAATAATATTTCCTTTTTCTCATGCTTCTGCTCTGCCGATGGCAGTGGGAGGGGGGCCGGTGGCAGCAGGCAGCGTGTGCTCCAGGTGCCGGTTCCCCCAGGCAGAGACCTGTTCTGCACTTGGGCAGCACTTCGGGCTGCATGGGTTACCCTGGTTGACCGCAGCCCCCTCAGTTGCCTGATACCATCAGGCACTTGCGCTGAAGAGCTTTGGTCTTTGCATGGAAGAATATGAGCTGCTGCCGCAGGTAAGGATGCAACAGTAAAAAACCTGGCCTGTGACTTAAAAAAGAAAAATCTCTTGAATAGAAATGATGGCCTCCTGGGTGCCTAAAATCCTCTCCTCCTGAGAAAAAATCAAAACCTGCCAAGATCTTAAGTCATCTGGCTCTGTATCTATCTGCAACTGACTCAGCAGTCTTCCCTTCCTCCAGCTGCATAAAAGTAGTGTGTTAAGTGTCCTAAAGATGATACCAGTCCTTGATGAATGAACACGTACTACTTCTGTTGCAGATGCTCCAAGAGGCCCCCAGGATGTCCCTGCTGCACTAGGCACATACCAACACTAAACACAATTTCCTGCCCCAATTTGCTTTCCATGCAAATGAGCAAGATGTGAAGTTTGACAGGTCACTCTGGTAACCTGTTAGCGTTTCTGAAAAGTCAAAGGTGAGCAACAGAATTTTTTTCCTGCCTTTTTTGCCAGTGGCTCCTAATAAAAGCAGTGGGAAAAATATCAATATGCTTGCACAGTGAGAACAAGGAAACAACTAAATCACTCAGACCATCAACCTCGCTGAAAATGTCTGTACTGTATTAGATAATGTTGAAAGGGAGTTCAGATGCCCAGTGCCTCAGATACTTTGTAGATACCAAGTCTGAAACAGTGATATCTAATAGTTGTGATATTGAATTAATATAATCAGTATATGGTTAATATTTTAGTATCAGAATCCATTTGCTTCCATTACCTGAGAGGTGCTGCAGCCAGAGAGCAAGCATTCACCTCATAACTATGCTGTTATCAGGTGGACCTGAGGAAATTCACTTTGCTTTGGGATCTGGCTGAAGGAGTCTCAGAGCCATTAGTGGTTATAGCTGAGGTTCATGAAGGGTGGGGGAGATCCCAGAAGACTGAAAAAAGGGTAAATATCTTTCAGATGGAAAAGCCTAGGATCAGCTTGCCACTCAATGGTGCTCAACAAACACTCAACAGTCCTCGACAAAGAATCAGAGCTATCTGCAAACCCACAGAAAAATAAGAGGATAAAAAGCAGCTAACGTGTTTACCAGGAGTAAATCGTGTGCAACCAACCCAGCTTCCTTCTTAGACAACATTACAAGCAAGTGAGCAAGCATCGTAACGCATAACTTCAGTAAGATGGTCGCAAATGACATTCTCATACGCAAGCACTCTTAAATGAACCGCAGTAATGAGATTACAGGTCTTGTCTGAAAACCTACAAAGAATGGACAGTATTCTTTGAGTGTCTGCAAAAAAAAGTACAGAATGGGCTGCTGCACGCTGCTGTGAATGGGAGCTGCCTGGTATTTTTACTAATGACTCATGTTATGAGAGTGGGTATGCATAAAACATCAACCTTGGAAGGTCTGCAGGCACCGAAAAGACAGGAGCAGAATTCACAATTATCTGAAATCTGCAAAGTGCTCTCAGATCAGCAGTGGGATTCAAGGACACGCACAAAAAGCTTGATGCTTTGGCAAAAGCATCAGCTGTGCGAACACAGGGTGAGGAGCAGGGCAAGATCGATGGAGTGAATCACAGCACCAGGCAGCAGCGTCAAATTCTTGCAGGGGGGAAGCAATCTCGTGGGGATGTGAAGAGTATGGGTGCAGGCTGGAAGGCACGTGGAGGGGTCCTCCTGCTTTGCCCAGTGCTGGTGAAGGCCCAGCAAGACCGCTGTGTCTCGTTTTGGGCACTGCCCTTCAAGGAAGATGTGGACCAGTTAAAGAGAGCTCAGAGGAAAGCAACAAAAATAAGAAGAGCAGAAAATGCGACCTGCACAGAAAGACTGAACAAACTGGTAGCCTGGAGAGGGGAGGGCTGATAAATGCCACAGACCCGACCATCTCCCCACCAGCCCTGACCGTGGACATCGTGCCCACAGCGTGCACCTCTGCTGACTCACAAAAAGCAAGCGTTTTTTTTCACTGACCTACCATATGCTTTGTGTTACAGCACTCTTGCAAAGAAAGCTAAGGCCGCCCTGCTTGGCGATGCTTTGGTGGATACATAATACACACTGCTGCACCGCGAAGTTAATGCTGGATAAAGCTGGTTCAGACAGGAGGCTCAGGGGTGGTTGGTTATCCTGGAACCAGCCAACATGCCGACCAACACTCGATACTGCAGAATCACCAGCAGAAAGATGCCACCTAACATGCAAGCAGGGATGAGCCATCCCAGACCTTTTCCGTCCCGCAGGTTGGCATCCAGGGACATCGATGCGCACGGCTGCATTGCCAAGTGCTACCAAGGGCTGTCCGGTACAAGGGCAGTGCTGGAAATGGGCGTTTTGTTCCAACAAAGTTGATCTCTTGCTGTTCTGTCCACTTGGCCTCGGAAAGGGGCCATAATTTTGGGAGGGGGGAAAAAAAAGCTTGGCTTGCATTTGTAAAGGCACTGAAGCCAAAATCATGACTTCCTACTTCAGGTGCCTTTCTTTAGGTACCACAAAGCTCGACCTCACTGAGATGAGCTGTACCATGCCAGGAGAATGCCATGGCTCCCCACGGGGGCAAGGGAAGGAAGAGAGACTGCAGAGCAGCTCAGCAGACTTGCAGGATGTTAGCCCCTGCTGAGGCAGCTACTCCAAAATATCTGAGGCTCCATCAGTGCTTGGACACTTCTGGTCATTTGGGACCCACCAGCCAGTGGAAACCTCTTCCCAACGTATGTATCCACGGACAGCTGGTTCCTCTGGACACGCAGCTGGAGGGGAGCAGATGGTGCCACTCGCTCCTCCCCAAGAACCCAGCAGTCAAAGCACCTGTCTCAGGATGACAAAGGCTGGAGGCGGCACCAGGCTCATCACCAGGAGCGCTGTGTCCCCAGCCCTGGCCACCTCCCAGCCCCACAAGGTGTCCCCGGCAGCAGGCTTGGGGAGGTGGCATGTCCCCACTGCGGGAGAGCTGGGCATGGGGACAATGAGGGAGCATGGCTGTAGGTGAACAGCTAGAGTGGGAAAGGAGGCCAAAAACTTTGAACCACAGATCTCCTAGCACCTGCCCTGCTTTTCCCGTGGCTCCCCAAACAAATGTAATTAAACACTGAGAACAGACTGACTGAACTTCAGCATAAGTAATCTATTAAATTTCATTAATTCTCCTTTCCATTATAAACTCTGAGACAGAGCCGTGATCTTGTCTGTGCTCTGTAGAAGATTGTTTGCAAATGGTAAACAACAGTAATTATCTCCAGTGCAATACCCAGTCGAATGCCCAGATGAGTCACACACGGCAAGACTGCTCAGTTCGGCAAGTCTGCCATCGCACACGTAGGTGATGGAGGCAACTGTCTCATGTCTACACTCGCCTCCCCCTTCCCCAATGATGTGGGGTGGTTGGACCCACTGCAAGCCTTCAGCATTGGACATCTGGTCTCACCAGTCACAGCTGCACATCCACAGGGCAAGCCCTCTCCTGAGGCACTTCAGGCAGATCTCCTCTGTACGAGCCACCGCTTTGCCCCATTGACCAGAAGGTGAGGTTGTGTCCAGCTTTGGTGCAGGAGCCCAATTTCAGGTACGTAGGATATAGGCAAAAATATTCATACTTCTGACATATTTAACACACTGACTGGGAGCAGGAAAGCTATCTGTGACTTGTAATGTAACCACTGTTCTATGAAACATCATCAACTGTACACCCAGATGTCCTTTTTTAGGTAACAGCATAATAGCATAATAATTTTATGCAAATATCTGCTCTTTTCTGTACTGTTTTTCTT